>NC_057807.1:28080602-28380602 GCF_018294505.1 Triticum aestivum | reverse complement strand
GTGATCTTCGGTAACAGGACGACTTGGAGTTGTACCTTGACCTTATGACAACTAGAACCGGATACTTAATAAAACACACCCTTCCAAGTTCCACAGACAACCCGGTGGTCGCTTTCCTCAGGGCGACGAGGAGAGGATCGCCGGGTAGGATTATGCTATGCGATGCTACTGGAGATGTTATTGGGAGATGCTACTTGGAGGACTTCAATCTACTCTCTTATACTTGATGCAAGACGAAGGTGACCAGAAGCGTAGTCTTCGACAGGACTAGCTATCCCCCTCTTATTCTGGCATTCTGCAGTTCAGTCCACTGATATGGCCTCCTTACACATATACCCATGCATATGTAGTGTAGTTCCTTGCTTGCGAGTACTTTGGATGAGTACTCACGGTTGCTTTCTCCCCCCTTTTCCCCCTTTCCTTTCTTTCTGGTTGTCGCAACCAGATGCTGGAGTCCAGGAGCCAGACGCCACCGTCGACGACGACCCCTACTACACCGGAGGTGCCTACTACTACGTGCTGCCCGCTGACGACGACCTGGAGTAGTTAGGAGGATCCCAGGCAGGAGGCCTGCGCCTCTTTCGATCTGTATCCCAGTTTGTGCTAGCCTTCTTAAGGCAAACTTGTTTAACTTATGTCTGTACTCAGATATTGTTGCTTCCGCTGACTCGTCTATGATCGAGCACTTGTATTCGAGCCCTCGAGGCCCCTGGCTTGTATTATGATGCTTGTATGACTTATTTTATTTGTAGAGTTGTGTTGTGATATCTTCCCGTGAGTCCCTGATCTTGATCGTACACATTTGCGTGCATGATTAGTGTACGATTGAATCGGGGGCGTCACAAGTTGGTATCAGAGCCGACTGCCTGTAGGAATCCCCCTTTCACACTTCTTGGCCGAAGTCGAGTCTAGACATTGCAAAACTTTTACTAACTTGGCTGTGTGCCTTACGGGCCCACGTCGCCATTGGGTGGTACTAGGATCTTTTACTCCTCGACCTTTACTCTGGGATTCTGAACCCTCTTCTATTCGGGTTAAACGATTTTCTACTAAAAACTAACTTTAGGTTCTCGAAAATACTTTCTCCCGGAGAGCCCCTTCAGTCCAGATGGTCACCGACTGCACCAGACGATTTCGGAGATACTCTTTGATATTCTCTCGAGACTTGGTGCCCATCACTTTTGCTATTTCCGACCACCGATAAATCCTTATGGATAACTACTTACACTTGCCATTCTTTCGATCATTCCCCATTCTTCTTGTTATTACAAGATACCCCGAAGTTTCTTTACTGTTCCGAAAATACTTTGTGCCTGCTGCCTTGGTGTTCTTTGTCACTTGAATACCCCTACGGTTAATTCTCGCACTTATCGAGTATCCGCTCATCCCCCAGTTGTTCATGTGTTACACAAAAGTCTTCGAAATACCACCCGATATTCCGAAAATCCTCAGCAACCTATTGCTCTGGAATTTCTTGTTTGCTTTCATTATGATTAACCCCATAAGTATAGAAATCTTATTGACATTCCTTGTCATTATCATTTTGAGTCTGTTGACTCAATATGCTGCGAATACACGCAATCATCATTGATCCTTATAAATTACCTTTCCGGCTGAGCTTCCATTCTTTTAACTGGAATTGGTTCTCGACCAATCCAATTGTCGTTGATTGTACCCTAAGGCTATTCAACTTATCCATCCCTAATCAGAACATTGCTTCTGATCCCTTGATTTGGAAATCATAATTCCTTTGCATTTGACAATTGAGTTAGTCAGTTATTTCTATAATCTGATCCCCTTGCATTCTTCTTCCTCTAGTTGAGTACCGATACTCGTATCAGATCCTTTGAGGACCATCAAGTCCTTTGTTGGATTGTTATCTGATAGTGTCCTACACATTTGATCACCTTGTGAGTTCTTCCCCTGATACATAATGCCTTTGTTAAGTTGTATCCTCTGCTTGGCCAACCATGCTCTGCTTTCGGGCTTGTGTTATTTACTCTTGAAAATTGTGGTATATGTTTCTAAGAGGCCACTAAGGGTTGAACATATGCTTTCTCTAGACCGTGTGAACCCGAAAGTTTTCACGAGTCATACTCTTCTGGTGCTTCGCCAGATAAAATTTCAACACTGCAACTTAATCGAACGCGAGAAGTGGATGAAAGGTTATGCATTGGAGAAGTGGGAGTCGACCTTGAACTTTGTGTTCATGCCCATGGACCCGATGTACATCTTCTCATCGAAGCTTCTTTTAAAATTAATTATTCCCTTGATATAAGTTCATCTTATATCTGGGGTATGGCCTTTTACAATCGTGGTTCCGACCATGTTCTCCTTTAAATACCATTTTCGATGCAAGTGTAAGCACTTGTCTTCTGTGGATCAATACCCCGGTACAACCTCTACTTTGATCTGTCGTCGAGTATTACCCCATGGTATCTCGAGATTATCTTGGAACTGCATAACTTCCTATGAGTTCTTCATCAAGTACTACATACTCACTGATTACAATTTTTCATTGGGCTCTGAGTTATTAAACACTCAAAGACACCGATAACTAAACCGAGTCCGCGTTACGGTTCAACAACTCTTACTAATATTCTTTAAGTACGAGTTTGTTACCCGATCACGCCATTCCTAGCCTGTTTGGCTATATCGTTGTCGTGACGAATTCTAACGGGGCTACCTGGTCCTTATTTTCGGAGCACCAATTTTCGACGATGAACTAACCTTACGTCGATTGTCCTCGTCATACCCTTTCACCTTAAACAACAAGCTTGAGTTCGAGTTTGTGTCGTAACTGTGGTTCCAATAACCTCTTGCTTCATCATTCCTTTGACTTGATGTCGTCGCTGGTTGACTACATCTGCATGAAATCTCTCGACAATTGTGTCGTGATCATCATCAACCTTATGAGCTCTTCCAGGAATTCAATTGAATTCATGATGGGTAATACCATCCTTGCCCTCGATGATTCCTATTCTCATCGACCACTTTATTGCCTTCCGTTCAACACAACTTGTTCGTGTTTTGTGTAAACCTTGAGATCACTGCTACCCAGCAGTTGATCTTCCTTACCTCGGAAGTATTACCATCTCTTTTGTCAAGAATGTGGTGAGAATTTCACCACCTTTTAATAATTCTTGATATCATAATACTTCTTGCCATCTTCGTTCATTCCTTGGTCCCCGTATTGTTTTCAACCGGAATACCGACAATGGAGCTATGACGTGTGAATTCAAAACTTCTAACAACCCTATTGCTTTGAAGTGAATGGGCGATAGGTCATTCTAAGTCCTTCACTAATTGAATCACCATTCTGACATTGGTCGTGCAACCCAACCTATATTTCGGGCGCACCTTTCAACCAATGTTTAATTGTGTATGTTTTTCTCGAGCATATTTCCTTATATCATTTGATCTGACAAATGTTATCTCCTTGTTCACTTAATTGTGGAAATCCATCTTTTGGGAATCTCGGTGAATTGCCGTTGAGTTCACCAGACACCTCCTTGTCCTCTCCTTGGTTTAATGATGAACTATTGCTTCAGAAACCCGCTCCCATAGTTCATTTCTCGAGGATCTGGCAATGTCATTTCGATGATTTGTGTTGCACCTTTTTCCTCTCGGACCCCCTGAGTCTGAGGTTTCATGACACCAATTGGATATGAATCTCGGTCAGATATGATGGTTGGGACACCTTTCCAAGAGTTATGATGTTGATCCTTTGATGACCCGGTGACATGATGTCATGCCTAGCACCCCCCCCCCCCGGCTGGAGGACCTATCATTATAGATTCCTTTTCAGCAAGGTTATTCATTCACCCATGAGGGAATTGTAAGACTTATTCTACAAGATATTCCTGATGGATCCTTCGTGTTTCCAAAGTCTGATCTTCACATGTAGACCATGTCAATTCTATCTCGAAGCATGTATATGGTACTCCGATGTTTCAACAAGAACATTTGAAGCCCAATGCTAAACGTTTCTTGCTCAATTATCCAAACACCGCTGTATGGGTAATGTCATGAAAATTTCTCTCCCCTCACCTAGAGGCTTTTCTACTTAATATCATGTCATGGTTATCATGTTCTGCTTGTCCTTGGGAAGGATGTACCCCTGAAATATGTGTATAAACACATTTTCCATTCCATTGTTCTATTTGATCTGATGATCACCTTTTCCTTTCCATTGTTTTGTTTAACCTTTCTTGTGATCTATATGATCTAAGCAGTGATATTCTCCTGCTTATGTAAACACCTCGGTGTACAACTCTGTCAGCAAGACCCTGTTACTATTGTTGAAAACATTCCGGTAACCACCGATGGATGAGAACTTTGCCTATTGGCCCGCCTCGTTCAACGAGCAGGAAAATGGTTCTCTTCGTCCCTCGCCCTTGGTATCGATGTTGTTGCCGACATATCTGACAGGCTACCCTTTGACACACCTTACTATCATGACCGTGCAAAATGTCGGCCCCCTTCCTACTTTCAACCACATGGTGGGCCCATAACCCACAGTTCCACAGGATCGAAACCTGACTCTCCTGTACACCCCCTGTTTCCAAAGTTATTCCTCCCGCGTGGACTCGTATGTAATTCATGAGCCACCTTCCGATGAGATCGTCAATTCTGGCATCAGACACAATAATTATTCCGTGGTTTTAAAACCACTTTCACCTTCTGACTAGGCATTGAACGATTGCCTGGCTGCCTGAAACTTCTTATTGTACCTTCCAACTTTACTCTCGATGTGTTTATTTGTTCAACTCGAGAGGTACTCATATGCTCATTCATGGGTTAATCCCAGATCATTACCCTTATAACATACTATCGTTGCCAATATGCCTCGTTACCTATTCGTAAATACGATGAAGATCCCGAAGAAAGGATGCCGACTTCATCATGATGACCTGAAGCGGAGAAGTGAAGACAACCATGTAATGGATCGACCTCCTCGAGAAGAGTAGCCAAGATCAACAAGACCCGTTAGAATTTCGCAACCTAATCCCTTCCCCGCACTTCCCCTCTTAAATCTCGGGACGAGATTTCTTGTAGTGGAGGAGAATTGTGACGCCCGGGTAATTAAGCTACGGTGCTCCTCTGCTAATGATGCCACGTCACCTCAATTATAGTTGCTAATCTCGAGTTAGTTCGAAACCGATTCAAATTCAAGTTCATAATCAGGCAAACGATAAAACTTTTCAAATATTAAAACTAAAATGTTCGGAGTGAACCATATATTGCATAGATAATTGTGATGGGAAAACCGCACATTTATAAAATGTTTAAATACTATGAGATAAATAAAACAGTAGCAAAGAGATTAATTAAATATGTTTTATAATTAATAAAATGTCAAACTAAGTTATTTGGGGTCTAGATTTATTTTTGTGACTATGGACTAAGTTGAAATACTAAGTGTATATTTTACTAAATTAAAATGCAACTAAAATAAAGAAAGAAAGAAATAATAAAAGAAAACAGAAAACAAACAAAAGAAAAAAAGGGGGAAAAGAGAGAAAGGCCCCCCCCCACTGGGCTTCGGCCCAGCAGGCCGGCCCGTTCGGCCACCGGCCCAACCGCCCCACACCCCCACTCCCTATACCCACTGGGGGGCACCGAACCCTAGCCCCACGACCACCACTTCCCCCCCCACTCGTTCGTTCCCCCCCCCCGATCCAGATCTGGATCGGGGCTCGACGCCAGCCCCCGCCGCCCGACGTGCTAGTCGCCGGAGCCACCCCCCCCGATCCCCTCGCCCCGATCCCCTCCTCCTCTCCGCTCATTCTGGATCGGGGGGAACGAACCCCACGTCGCCCCGACCCCTAGGCGAACCGCGCCGGCCGTCACCACCTCGTCGCCGGAGCTTCCCCCCCCGCCGGACTGCCTCCTCCTCCTCAACGGCCTGCCTCCTCTTCGTCACCGTCGTCCCCGACGTCCTCCTCGACCTCCTCTTCGAGCACCGCTGCCCGGTCCCTACTCCCCCACCGTGAGCTCCCCCCCTCTCCCTCGCGCTCACCTCGGCCGTCCCGACGCCCGCGCACGACCACCGCGCTCCGGCTGCGCACTGGGCTCGCCCGACCCGCGCCTGTTGCCCCCGACCACGTCGCCGTGCGTCCCCGCCACCGCAGCTTGCCGTCCCGGCCGCCTGGCCGGCGCCGTGGCCTCCGGCCCCGCCTTGCGCCCCTCCGTGGCCTCGCCGTGGCCACGAACCACCACCGCATCCTGCTCCGGCCGGCGCCCCATGGCCCCGTGCCCCGGCGGCCTCGTCCCGCCCTGCGGGCGAGTGCCCGCTCGGGTGCGCCTGCACCCTACGCCCGGGACCCGTGGCCGTTCGCCCGTTAGGGCTCCCCCTGAGCCACTGACCTTGGGGCCCCACGCCCCAGAACAAAAAAAAATAAAATAATAATAATAATAAAAAAAATTTTAAAAAAAATGTTAAATGAATAAGTAGATAATAATTAAATAATTAAAATGTTAATTAATTAATTAAGTAAGTAATTAATTAAGTTAATTAATCCTGGTTAATTAACCTAATAACTAATTAACCTAATTAACTACTGTTAATTAAACTTAATTAGGTTAATTAGTTAACAGTGTATGACGAACGGGACCCACCTGTCAGGGTTGACTCAGTCAACCCCTGTTGACTGCTGACGTCAGCATGACATCATGCTGACGTCATAAATACATTTTTCGAATTAATTAAATAAATAATTAAATTCCAAAATTGTTAAAATCTTTTAAAAATCATATCTTTTAATCCGTAACTCGGATTAAAATATTTTCAACATGAAAGTTGCTCAGAACGAAGAGACGAATCCGGATACGCAGTCCGTTCGTCCGCCACACACCCCTAACCTATCGAACACGCAACTTTCCCCCTCCGGCTCCTCTGCCCGAAAACACGAAACACCGGGAATACTTTCCCGGATGTTTTCCCCCCTTCACCGGTATCACCTACTACCGCGTTAGGGCACACCGAACACCGCGTATTGCCTTGTTATATTTTGTGATGCTTTGTTTGCTCTGTATTCATTATTTCTTCCCCCTCTTCTCTCCGGTAGACTACGAGACCGACGCTGATGCCACCGAGTACGACTACGTCATCGACGACCCCTCCTTGTCTGAGCAACCAGGCAAGCCCCCCCCTTGATCACCAGATATCGCCTATTCTCCTCTATACTGCTTGCATTAGAGTAGTGTAGCATGTTACTGCTTTCGTTAATCCTATTCTGATGCATAGCCTGACATTGTCGCTACATCTGTTGATACCTTACCTGCAATCCTATATGCTTAGTATAGGATGCTAGTTTATCATCATTGGCCCTACATTCTTGTCAGTCTGCCTTGCTATACTATCGGGCCGTGATCACTTGGGAGGTGATCACGGGTATATACTATACATATATACATACTATACAGATGGTGACTAAAGTCGGGTCAGCTCATTGAGTACCCACAAGTGATTCTGACGAGGGGGGCTGAAAGGACAGGTGGCTCCATCCCGGTAGAGGTGGGCCTGGGTTCCCGACGGCCCTCGACTGTTACTTTGTGGCGGAGCGACAGGGCAGGTTGAGACCACCTAGGAGACAGGTGGGCCTGGCCCTGTTCGGCGTTCGCGGATACTTAACACGCTTAACGAGATCTTGGTATTTGATCTGAGTCTGGCTACGAGCCTATACGCACTAACCATCTACGTGGGAGTAGTTATGGGTATCCCGACGTCGTGGTATCAGCCGAAGCACTTCAGACGTCAGCGACGGAGCGGCGCGCGCCGGGTTGGACTGCGTTAACGCAACTTCCTTGTAATGGAGGTGCTAGGTCTGCTCACCGGCCGCGTACGCAACGTGCAGGTGTGCTCAGGGCGATGGGCCCAGACCCCTGCGCGCTTAGGTTTAGACCGGCGTGCTGGCCTCTCTGTTTTGCCTAGGTGGGGCTGCGACGTGTTGATCTTCCGAGGCCGGGCATGACCCAGGAAAGTGTGTCCGGCCAAATGGGATCGAGCGTGTTGGGCTATGTGGTGCACCCCTGCAGGGAAGTTAATCTATTCGAATAGCCGTGATCTTCGGTAACAGGACGACTTGGAGTTGTACCTTGACCTTATGACAACTAGAACCGGATACTTAATAAAACACACCCTTCCAAGTGCCACAGACAACCCGGTGATCGCTTTCCTCAGGGAATGAGGAGAGGATCGCCGGGTAGGATATGCTATGGATGCTATGAGATGCTGCTTGAGATGTTATTGGGAGATGCTACTTGGAGGACTTCAATCTACTCTCTTATACTTGATGCAAGACGAAGGTGACCAGAAGCGTAGTCTTCGACAGGACTAGCTATCCCCCTCTTATTCTGGCATTCTGCAGTTCAGTCCACTGATATGGCCTCCTTACACATATACCCATGCATATGTAGTGTAGTTCCTTGCTTGCGAGTACTTTGGATGAGTACTCACGGTTGCTTTCTCCCCCCTTTTTCCCCTTTCCTTTCTTTCTGGTTGTCGCAACCAGATGCTGGAGTCCAGGAGCCAGACGCCACCGTCGACGACGACCCCTACTACACCGGAGGTGCCTACTACTACGTGCTGCCCGCTGACGACGACCTGGAGTAGTTAGGAGGATCCCAGGCAGGAGGCCTGCGCCTCTTTCGATCTGTACCCCAGTTTGTGTTAGCCTTCTTAAGGCAAACTTGTTTAACTTATGTCTGTACTCAGATATTGTTGCTTCCGCTGACTAGTCTATGATCGAGCACTTGTATTCGAGCCCTCGAGGCCCCTGGCTTGTATTATGATGCTTGTATGACTTATTTTATTTGTAGAGTTGTGTTGTGATATCTTCCCGTGAGTCCCTGATCTTGATCGTACACATTTGCGTGCATGATTAGTGTATGATTAAATCGGGGGCGTCACATCGACGGCGACGATGGTCGGAGCCCGAAGAGGGGAACGGCGACGTGGCGGCGATGCAGGGCTTCCGGGGACCCGTGGAGCGGTGGGGAGGAAGAGGGGGTCGAGGCGGAGCTCCTGAGCTAGTCGGGGGAGCGAGGGGTGGCCGGAGACGGCTGCTATGGCGAACGGCGGCGACGGTGGTGTTCGGCCGTGTGAGAGAGAGAGCGAGGGAGAGGAGGGAAGAGCCGGGGGAGAGTGAGAGAGAGCAGGGGGGATCGGGACGGCCTGCGGGAGTCGTCCACGCGGCCAGGAGCTCGTCGGCAAGCAGGAGGTGGCCGTGCGGCCGTGCGCGTGCGAGCACGTAGCAGCTTCGGGGCGAGGGGAGGAAGACGACGGAGGGTTGCAGTGGTGGGCTGGGCCGCCTGCTGGCTGGGCCGGCCAGCTGGCTGGGCTGCACAGGGAGGAGCCCAGGTAAGCTTCTCCCTTTTAATTATTTTCTGTTTTCTAATTTCTGACATTTGTTTTGATTTAAATAAAATATTAAATCATTTTATTTCCTTATGCCAATTTTTGCAGGAGCTAGATATATTATTCCAGAGCTCCTTTATAATTGGCATAATATTTGGACATATATTAATATATATAAATAATATATTTCCAAAGCAAATAATTATGCATTAATTCCAAATGCCCAAAATAAATACCTATGAGCTCTTGAAAATATTGGTTTGATTTTTATCTCTGTCCAATATTTTCAGAGAGCAACATGAGCATTTTCTTGGACCTTTTTGGAGAAATTTTTATTTGGATCATTTTCAAAAATGATTCTGAGGGTTTCACAGATCCCCATTTCAAGTTTCTGATGAAAGAGGAAACATGATGCAACACTCTAATGCATGGCTAGCTAGGATGTGACAACTCACCCCCACTCAAAAGAATCTCGTCCCGAGATTTGGGTTCCTCCGGGAAGAAGGCGGGATACTCGAGTCGAAGACGATCCTCCCTTTCCCAAGTTGCTTCATCCTCAGAATGGTGCGACCATTGTACTTTGAGAAACTTGATGTTATGACGTCGAGTGGTACGTTCGGCCTGATCGAGGATACGAATGGGGTACTCTCGATATGTAAGATTATCTTGGAGATCAAGCGTTTCGTGGTCCACTTCACGGATAGGATCCGAGAAGCAACACCTGAGTTGAGAAACGTGGAAGACATCGTGGACTCTGGAGAGGTGCGGAGGTAGTTCCAACTGGTAGGCAACTTCTCCTCGTTTGGCGAGAATGCGAAAAGGTCCAATGTAACGAGGAGCCAATTTGCCTTTGATACCGAAACGATGGGTTCCCTTCAGAGGGGTGACCCGAAGATAAGCCTTCTCGTCAACCTCGAAAGTCATAGCCTTATGTTTTCGGTCATATTGACTCTTTTGACGAGATTGGGCTGTTTTCAACTTTTCACGAACGATGCGAACTTGTTCTTCTGCTTCCTGAATCATGTCCGGGCCAAAGAATTGTCTTTCCCCGGTCTCTGACCAGTTAAGGGGTGTTCGACACCGTCGTCCATAGAGAACTTCAAAAGGGGCTTTACCCAAACTAGATTGATAGCTGTTGTTGTAAGCGAATTCGGCAAATGGAAGGCACTTCTCCCAATCCATTCCGAATGAGATAACAGAGGCTCGAAGCATGTCTTCTAGAATTTGGTTGACGCGTTCCACTTGACCACTTGACTGAGGGTGGAAAGCGGTGCTAAAGGAGAGACGAGTCCCCATAGCATTTTGGAAACTTTCCCAAAATCGAGAGGTGAAAAGACTTCCTCGATCCGAGTTAATTTCCAAAGGAACACCATGGAGAGACACTATACGGGAGATGTATAAGTCTGCCAGCTGACTAGCGGTTATACTCTCACGAACAGGTAAGAAATGAGCTACTTTGGAAAGACGATCGACCACGACGAAAATAGCATTATTCCCTCTCTTGGTCCTGGGAAAACCGGTAATGAAATCCATACCAATTTTATCCCATTTCCATTCAGGAATAGCTAAGGGTTGAAGGGTGCCAGCAGGCCGTTGATGCTCTGCTTTTACACGACGACAGACGTCGCAGTTAGCAATATACTGAGCAATTTCTCTCTTCATCCTAGTCCACCAGAACCTCTGGCGTAGGTCCTGATACATCTTAGTACTACCGGGATGCATGGTGAGAGGAGATTCATGAGCTTCCTTAAGGATCAATCGCCTCAGGTTGCGCACTTTGGGAACCACTAGTCGATCCCCGAAGTATACGACCCCTTGATCATTAATGGAGAAACAATTCGCAATTCCTTTCTGAATGTTTCTCTTGATGCGGGAGATTCCCGGATCTACCTTCTGTGCTTTGATAATTTGATCCGTAAGGGTAGGTTTTGCCACCAAAGTGGAAAGAAAACCTTGAGGTACAATGTGAAGGTTAAGCTTCCGAAATTCCTCATGGAGAAGCGGTTGACTTTGTTGTAACATCAGGTTGTTACAATAAGATTTACGACTTAGCGCATCAGCCATGACGTTGGCTTTCCCTGGGGTATAGGTTATTCCTAAGTCGAAGTCTGTGATCAATTCAACCCAACGTCTTTGCCTGAGATTCAGATCCGGTTGGGTGAAAATGTACTTCAGACTTTGGTGATCAGTGAATATTTCGCAACGATTACCGAGGAGGTAATGTCGCCAGGTCTTAAGTGCATAGACTACGGCTGCAAGCTCT
Organism: Triticum aestivum; assembly: GCF_018294505.1. NCBI lineage: Eukaryota > Viridiplantae > Streptophyta > Magnoliopsida > Poales > Poaceae > Triticum > Triticum aestivum. Next base: position 28,368,978 of record NC_057807.1, on the reverse strand, counting down.
AGATCATGAGTAGGATAATTCTCCTCATGTGGGTGCAATTGCCGTGAAGCATAGGCGATTACGTGTCGATCTTGCATGAGAATGCAACCCAGTCCTTGACGCGAGGCGTCGCAGTAGATAACAAAGTCCTTGGAGAAGTCTGGCGGTACCAGCACGGGAGCAGAGGTCAGGCGTCTTTTCAGTTCCTGAAAACTGTGCTCACATTGTGGAGTCCATTCGAACTTCTTATCTTTCTTGAGGAGTTCGGTTAGGGGTTTGGCAACTTTGGAGAAGTTCTCGACAAAGCGACGACAATAGCTCGCTAAGCCTAGAAAACTCCGAACTTGCTTGACCGATTCAGGTGGAGTCCAATTAAGGACGGCTTGAACTCGCTCAGGGTTAACAGCAATACCTTTACCAGAAATTACATGACCCAGATAGGTCACTTCTGACAACCAGAATTCACATTTAGAAAATTTGGCATAAAGGCGATGCTCTCGAAGTTTCTTCAACACTAGCCTTAGATGTTCGGCATGTTCTTCCTCGTTCTTGGAGTAGATGAGTATATCATCGAGATAAACTACGACGAACTTATCCAAATACTCCATGAAGATTGAGTTCATTAACCGAGAAAAGGTGGCTGGAGCGTTGGTTAAACCGAAGGACATGACGGTGTACTCGTATTGGCCATAACGAGTAACGAAGGCCGTTTTAGGAATGTCCCCGTTTCTGATTTTGATTTGATGGTAGCCCAACCTCAAATCCATCTTGGAAAAGACTGAGGATCCAGCGAGCTGATCATACAGATCGTTGATCCTGGGAAGTGGATATTTGTTCTTGATTGTGACCAAATTGACAGGTCGGTAATCTACAACCATCCGGTCCGTACCATCCTTCTTCTTGACGAATAGGACGGGGCAAGCCCACGGAGATGAACTAGGGCGGATGAAACCCTTTTTCAAGGATTCATCGAGTTGTTTCTTAAGCTCGGCTAGTTCTAGTGGTGCCATCTTATAAGGTCTTCTAGCAATCGGAACAGTTCCGGGGATGAGGTCGATTACGAACTCAACATCCCTGTCAGGTGGAACACCTGGCAATTCCTCTGGAAAGACATCCGGGAAGTCACGGACTACCGGAATGTCCTCAAGGTCTGGCAAAGGGCTGGCGTTAAGAGAAAATAATTGTCGCTTGGCTATTCGGGTCAAGACATTGACTATCTTCCCCGAAGGATGGGTGAGTTGAACAGTCCTAGAGAAGCAATCAATTTGGGCATGATGAGCTGACATCCAGTCCATACCCAGAATGATATTAATATCTGAAGATTTAAGGGCTATCAAAGATGCGAGAAAAACAAGTCTGTCGACTTGGATTTCATTTCCATGGCTTACTCTAGAAGTTTGCCATTTGGATCCCGGAGTTTGAATTACCATAGAGGTTGGCATGTCACAGAATGCAACGTTATGCAAGCGAGCATAGTTTTCAGATATAAAAGAATGAGAGGCTCCTGTATCGAAAAGAACAGATGCCGGGTGGCAATTAACAAGAAGCGTACCGAGAACGACGTTGGGATCCTCTTGAGCTTCTTTGGCAGAGATACAGTTGACATGGCCACGTGAAGCGGTGACCGGTTTGGCGTGGAATATTTTTCCTGTCGGCTTGCCACGGCCAACAGCTTTAGCAGATTGGTTGGGGTTGGTCTGAGGACACTCACGCATATAGTGGCCAGATTCCCCACATTTGAAACAAGTCACGGAACTGGTACGTGGAGGAGCATTGTTAGTTGGACCCCCATAGGGCTTGGCCGATGCAGACTGTTGAACAGGGCGAGGCGCCTGGAAAGATGGCCTCGGTGTGAACCTGGGTGGCAGGGCGGTGTTGGGTACCCACACGCGGCACTTCTGAGGACCAGCACCGGATGAGGAACCCATATCGCGGCCATGCTTGCGTGTTGCGTCATAGTCAGTCTGACCAGTTTCAGCACTGATGGCTTTGTTGACAAGTTTCTGAAAAGATGTGCACTCATGCAGACGGAGGTCGCGGCGAAGCTCAGGACTAAGCCCCTTACGGAACCTTGCTTGCTTCTTGGCGTCAGTAGAAACTTCCTCGGTTGCATATCGTGCGAGATTACCAAACTCCCTGCTATAAACATCCACAGAAAGTCGGCCTTGGGTGAAATTGCAGAATTCCTCACGTTTACGGTCCATGAGACCCTCCGGAATGTGATGTTCACGGAAAGCCTCGCTGAATTCAGCCCAAGTAGTGACATGGCCCGCTGGGCGCATAGCTCCATAATTCTCCCACCATAGACTGGTGGGGCCTTCAAGATGATATGCAGCAAAGGTGACCTTGTCAGCCTCCGCTACCAGCGCGGAACACAGCTTGTGAGCGATACTGCGAAGCCAGTCATCAGCGTCGAGAGGCTCGACGGAGTGGTGGAACGTGGGTGGATGTAATTTGATAAAATCACTGAGTGACACCACGTTAGTCCTCTGATGGTGTGCTGTGTTCTGTTCAATACGCTCCAACAAACGGTTGGTCTCCCGCTTGTTTCTCTCAGCTTCCATCATAACCTCGGCTAGTGAAGGAGGATGAGGCAGATTTGCATCCCTGACTTCACTGCCTTCGGCCTACTCTTGAGGAGCAGGGTTAGTGCGCGTGTTGACCATCCTAGGTAAACAAGACAATGATTTAGTCAGGATGATAAAATTCCGACATAGGATACATAATGTAAGGAATAATTCGGAATGCAAGATGATCATTCGTATGACATGGTAGATACAGAAACTGCTTCTTTTATTCCATCGTCATACACACCATACAGGGTTTAGTACAAGACCAAACAAAGTACTAATACGGTGAAAAGAGGATTACATCTCATCGGAGGCATCCCAAGCTCCTATACATTATTTTTCTACACCTCCGGAAGAGTACAAACTAGGTCATATCCCACGAGTCACGCGGGACGATAGAAGACACAGCTAGTGCGAACTAGCGATACTACCACTAACTCAGACCGATCCGTAGTAGTCCTCGTAGAATTCACCTCCATAGCCTGGAAGCTCAACATGATCATCCGGAAACAGACGGTCTCGCGGAGCTTGTGGACCATAGGGGCTAGGATGAGGCCTTGGACCAACAGACGGTGGCCTGCGGGGACCGCGAGGTGGGGTGATGCCTCCTACATCACGCCAACCCATCACGTCTGGCAGAGTAGATCTCACAGGATAGAGATCGCGCATATCTGAATATCCAGCTTGCACCGCCGGTGCGAACCGAGTCAATGTGGCCCAGTGGTCAGCACGGGTATTGAAGAGCTCTAACCTCAAGGCCCGATTTTCACGGTCCTTATCCTCGAGCATCTCAGCAGTGGTGCGAGTCCGTGAATCCTCGTGAGTGGGGTCAGCATAAATAGCCTGGAGATACCCTTGTGCTCCCGGAAGTGATCCTGGCATATACCGGAAATCAGAGTCCCGAAATAAACCAGATCTGACTCGCATAATGGTCATCATAGAGTAGGCGGCGTCCTGCACAGCCATCTCAATAGTAACCCCGAGTCCATAGGAGCAGTGAAGAGGCTCGGTGGATCCAGGATAAGATGGAAATATCCTGACAGTGCAGAGATACTGGCTTTGATTAAAATCTCGGAATTGCTCTTCGACCGTGTACTCGGGATACCAGCGGTATCCAGCCTCAGTCATTACCCTGACCAACTTGGCAGTATGGCCGGGTACATCTAGACATCGAGTCAGGCGAACCACTTGATTGAGGTCGCGAGTGGCCATCTGAAAGCACAATCATAATGCAAAGGCATTAGAATTTCTAGCAAAATTTCGGCAGCATAACAGCTGTAAATGCTCAAAAAGGATTTTGAGACATTTGACAAAGGATTTCGTACACACTCAACATCATCATATCAAAGTTCTGAAACCATTCTAGCAACATAATGTGGTAGTAGAACTGAACTAGGCTTGTGACCAACAAACTTATAAGGTACTACTGATTAGTAACTCGTGATCCTGATAGAGAGAACAGATCCTAATTCCTTAACCCCCGGTGGAAGAATGGACTGACTCAGATCAGAAAGTCATAAGATAAAGGAGTAAAAGAGCCTTATGTTCCAACCCACAAACAATTCCCCTACATATAACTAAAGAATTTCTAGACTCAACATCGACCAGTTTGGCTTGGAGAACCTACAGGCAGTCCGGCTCTGATGCCAACGCTGTCAGGACCCCGACTCGATGTCACATCGATCTAGCCGGTAACACCTCATATCACTTTGCGGCCTCACGCACGGTATTCCCACGGGAGTCACCCTACCTTTGCCCGGGACCGTTTGCGCCTTTTGGCTCACGTATATGATAGTGTCGCTAGCATCCATATGATAAGGAGCCCGGGCTGACATGACTAGTCGTAAACCCAAAGTGGCACAGACTTACAGGGACAGGCATCCATGACCCAGCTCCGAACGTGTCGGTCATCAGCAAATGGGTCCGGGCTGTAGCACTGGGCTAGCAGGACTCCGGTAAACCGGGCTGTAGCGGGCTAACAGGACTCCGGTACTCAAAGCGTGACATTTCCCCGAAGGGACAGACACAGGAACGAAGAAGGACACATGCCGGCCAGCCTAAGTGTTCCAGAGCAGTAGCAAGCTACCATGGCTCAGCGGTAACACTAGGAGACATTTCCCGGTAAGAGAGGCTACTAAAGGTAAACAACTAGATAGTCAGATCCCACACATACCAAGCATTTCAATCATACACACAATATGCTCGATATGTGCAAATACAACGAAGCATCACAACATGACTCTACGACACAAGTACTTTATTTAAGGCTCAGGGAGCCATACATATCATTCACAAAGGCACGGGTCTCACGACCCAACATACAAGTCATACAGTCATACAAACCAGCAGCGGAAGTACATTGTCTGAGTACAGACAACTAGTAAAATAAAAGAGGCTTGGAAAGCCTAGCTATACTACGTGGTCCATCACAAGCTCAGGGTCACCACCTGGGTCCTTAGCCTGCTCGTTGATGTCAACGTCTACATAGAACCCATCAGAAGGGGTTGCAGCGTCTTCTGTAAAAATGTAGATTATAGCAACATGAGTACAAAGGTACTCAGCAAGACTTACATCAGATCCTACATACATGCATATTATCAAGAAGGGTTGGTGGAGTTATTGCAGCAAGCCAGCTTTGACTCTTGGCTAGGCTATCCTACGATACTCCAACTTGAAATGGTTTTGCGCACACGAGTCCACTACTCACCACTTCAATACACTACCGAGGATCCACCTCCGTCTTCCTACGGAAGAGCCATCCTCGGCACTCACACTTATCTTGAGGCTTTTAGTAGTTTCCATTTACTTGTCTATGAACTGTATAGGCAACCAAGTAGTCCTTTACCGCGGACGCGGCTATTCGAATAGATCATGTTAACCCTGCAGGGGTGTACTCCTTCATACACGCTCTCACCACTTACCGTCGTTTACACGACATGTACTCGGCAACCGTCAAGCGGAAGCCCAACGTGGGTGTCGGCCACGACCTACCTAATCACCTAAGCCTCCAGTCCAGGTTTATCGCCTATTCAGGTTCCATCCGCAGGGAGTCCGGCCGAGGTTTCCCATACGGCCCCGAACGATGTGAACAGGGTTCCCGAGATACCTAACGGGTATTTGGTACACCGTGCCACGTACCTACCGCATCACAGCCCACCCCTACGGTCAGCGCTGTCCACGGCCTCCAGTAGGCTACAAACACCAGAAACTACTTGCAACTCCTGGACGGAGAACTAGGGTGAATAAGAAGCCGAGAGGGTCCATTGGTTTCGGGCCCAATGCATGGTAGTAGCTGATTCTTAAATCACGCATACAGATCTCAGTGCTTAAGGTCGGCTTCAATGAAACAACCCACCATGTACTCCTACATGGCCTCTCATCGATACCTTTACCAAATCGTGTTCACCACACCACTCTCATTACCGACATAAACATTTCACTCTAGCCTATCACCCAGATGAACCAGACCTGACACGACTCTAAGCATAGCAAGCATAGCAAGGTAGGAACAACACATACATATGGCTCAATCAACTCCTACACATGCTAGTGGGTTTCATCTAGTTACTGTGGCAATGGCAGGTCATGCAGAGGAATGGGTTCAGCTACCGTAGCACACAGCAGTTTGAAACGCGTTGTCTTAATGCAGTAAAAGAGAGCAGGGGCGAGAACATGGGATTGTATCGATATGATCAAATGGTTGGTTGCTTGCCTGATGGTTCGATGCACTGATACGGTTCTTCGTTAGGGTAATCACGGTACTCCTCGGGGGCAGAACCTATCGCAAGGACATCGATACACAAGCATCACCAAACAATGTGCAACAATATGATGCATGCATGAAACATGGCAATATGAGTGTGTTGGGCTAATGCAACTAAAACCAGAAGGGTTTGAACAAATTTGAATCAAAGATTCAAATTTCAAACTCAAACATGGCCTCTTTAAAGTGCTTTTCCTTGTTCTGCTTGAAACATCAATTTAACTTGTTTGGTCATGCATGAAAATAGTACAGATGGATAGATTGGATTTTTTTGATCATTTTTCATATATAATTTGTCCAATTTGGAGTTACAGAATAAAAGTTATGAATTTTTGAAGTTTAAATAATATTCTGGAATTTCCTGATTTAAATTAAATCCAGAAATTATAATTATTGCGCCAGCATGACGTCAGCATGACGTCAGTGGTCAACTGCGGCTGTCTGGGGTCAAACCTGACGTGTGGGGGCCACACGTCAGTGACAGGGGGGTTTAACAGGTTTAAATTAATCCTAATTAGGGATTAGTGGCGCTGGGGTCCACTGTCAGTGTCAGGGGGTTAACCATTAGTGGTTAGCACTAATCCTAATTAGCTACAGGGCTGAGCCCACCTGTCAGGGACTCAGGGGGGTGTCCTGCCGTGGTCAAAGTGGGTCAAACCCACCGGCGACGTGACGCCGGCGAGGTCCGAGACGGCGGCGCGACGCGGGATCGCGCTACAGGGCACGGGCAAGGCCGTGCTTGGGCTCGTTGGAGAGCCCTTGCTCCCGCGCGTCGAACGGTGGCTGTGGCTGGGCCTGGGGTGGCCGGAGTCGACGGCGGCGAGCTCGGCTGCGGCCGCCGGAGTTCGGGTGCGGTCGGGATCGGTGTTGCAGGGGGTTTGGGGAGGCGTTAGTGCGTGCTGCGTGATCCTAGTGAGGTGTGGAGCACGATAGTGTGCTCGGTTGGGTGCTACGGTGACCGTGGCCACGACGGCGACATCGCCGGCGGCGTGGGGCTCTCGGCCAAGGTGGGGCTAGGGCCTAGAGGTCGAAAGAGACCAGGGGAGAAGGGGGAAACGATCCGGGGGCTCACCGCGGAGCTGCAGGGATGGTTAGCGGGCTCGGGGACGCGCTGGAGACGACGAATTCGACGGCGACGATGGTCGGAGCCCGAAGAGGGGAACGGCGACGTGGCGGCGATGCAGGGCTTCCGGGGACCCGTGGAGCGGTGGGGGGGAAGAGGGGGTCGAGGCGGAGCTCCTGAGCTAGTCGGGGGAGCGAGGGGTGGCCGGAGACGGCTGCTATGGCGAACGGCGGCGACGGTGGTGTTGGCCGTGTGAGAGAGAGAGCGAGGGAGAGGAGGGAAGAGCCGGGGGAGAGTGAGAGAGAGCAGGGGGGATCGGGACGGCCTGCGGGAGTCGTCCACGCGGCCAGGAGCTCGTCGGCAAGCAGGAGGTGGCCGCGCGGCCGTGCGCGTGCGAGCACGCAGCAGCTTCGGGGCGAGGGGAGGAAGACGACGGAGGGCTGCAGTGGTGGGCTGGGCCGCCTGCTGGCTGGGCCGGCCAGCTGGCTGGGCTGCACAGGGAGGAGCCCAGGTAAGCTTCTCCCTTTTAATTATTTTCTGTTTTCTAATTTCTGACATTTGTTTTGATTTAAATAAAATATTAAATCATTTTATTTCCTTATGCCAATTTTTGCAGGAGCTAGATATATTATTCCAGAGCTCCTTTATAATTGGCATAATATTTGGACATATATTAATATATATAAATAATATATTTCCAAAGCAAATAATTATGCATTAATTCCAAATGCCCAAAATAAATACCTATGAGCTCTTGAAAATATTGGTTTGATTTTTATCTCTGTCCAATATTTTCAGAGAGCAACATGAGCATTTTCTTGGACCTTTTTGGAGAAATTTTTATTTGGATCATTTTCAAAAATGATTCTGAGGGTTTCACAGATCCCCATTTCAAGTTTCTGATGAAAGAGGAAACATGATGCAACACTCTAATGCATGGCTAGCTAGGATGTGACAGGCTTCCTCAAAATGCCCTAGGTCTTCATGAGCAAGCAAGTTGGATGCACACCCACTTAGTTTATTTTGTTGAGCTTTCATACATTTATAGCTCTAGTGCATCCGTTGCATGGCAATCCCTACTCCTCATGTTGACATCAATTGATGGGCATCTCCATAGCCCATTGATTAGCCTTGTCAATATGAGACTTTCTCCTTTTTTGTCTTCTCCACATAACCCCTATCATTATATTCTATTCCACCCGTAGTGCTATATCCATGGCTCACGCTCATGTATTGCGTGAAGGTTGAAAAAAGTTTGAGATTACTAAAGTATGAAACAATTGCTTGGCTCGTCTTCGGGGTTGTGCATGATGAGAGCATTCTTGTGTAACGAAAATGAAGCATGACCAAACTATATGATTTTGTAGGGATGAACTTTCCTTTGCCATGTTATTTTGAGAAGACATGATTGCTTAAGTTAGTATGCATGAAGTATTATTATTTCTTATGTCAGTATGAAATTTTATTTTGAATCATTTGGATCTGAACATTCATGCCACAATAAAGAGAAATACATTGATAAAAATGCTAGGTAGCATTCCACATCAAAAATTCTGTTTTTATCATTTACCTACTCGAGGACGAGCAGGAATTAAGCTTGGGGATGCTTGATACGTCTCCAACGTATCTATAATTTTTGATTGTTCCATGCTATTATATTACCCGTATTGGATGTTTATGGGATTTACTTCACAATTTTATATCATTTTTGGGACTAACCTACTAACCGGAGGCCCAGCCCGAATTGCTGTTTTTTTTGCCTATTTCAGTGTTTCGAAGAAAAGGAATATCAAACGAAGTCCAAACGGAATGAAACCTTTGGAAGCGATCTTTTTGGAACAAACGTGATCCAGGGGACTTGGAGTGCAAGTCAAGAAACAATCAAGGAGGCCACGAGGGTGGAGGGCGCGCCCCCTGTCTCGTGGGCCTCTCGAGCGTCCACCGACGTACTTCTTCCTCCCATATATACCCATGTACCCCGAAACCATCAGGGGAGCCACCGAAAAACTATTTCCACCACCGTAACCTTCTGTATCCGCGAGATCCCATCTTGGAGCTGCCGCCGGCGCTCCACCGGAGGGGGAATCCACCATGGAGGGCCTCTACATCAACTCCAAGGCCTCTCCGATGAGTTGTGAGTAGTTTACCACAAACCTTCGGGTCCATAGTTATTAGCTAGATGGCTTCTTCTCTCACTTTGATTCTCAATACAACGTTCTCCTTCCTCTTCTTAGAGATCTATTCGATGTAACTCTTTTTGCAGTGTGTTTGTCGAGATCTGATGAATTGTGGGTTTATGATCAAGTTTATCTATGAGAAATATTTGAATCTCCTCTAAATTCTTTTATGTGTGATTAAGTTATCTTTGCAAGTCTCTTCGAATTATCGGTTTGGTTTGGCCTACTAGATTGATCTTTCTTGCCATGGGAGAAGTGCTTAGCTTTGGGTTCAATCTTGCGGTGTCCTTTCCCAGTGATAGCAGGGGCAGCAAGGCACGTATTGTATTGTTGCCATCGAGGATAAAAAGATGCGGTTTATATCATATTGCATGAGTTTATCCCTCTACATCATGTCATCTTTCCTAATGCGTTACTCTGTTCTTCATGAACTTAATACTCTAGATGCATGCTGGATAGCGGTCAATGTGTGGAGTAATAGTAGTAGATGCAGGCAGGAGTCAGTCTACTTGTCACGGACGTGATGCCTATATACATGATCATGCCTAGATAATCTCATAATTATCCGCTTTTCTATCAATTGCTCGACAGTAATTTGTTCACCCACCGTATTGATTATGCTATCTTGAGAGAAGCCACTAGTGAAACCTATGGCCCCCGGGTCTATCTCTTATCATATAAGCTTTCAATCTACTTTTATTTGCATCTTTAATTTTCCAATCTATATCATAAAATACCAAAAATATATTTATCTTATCATATTATCTCTATCAGATCTCACTTTCACAAGTGGCCGTGAAGGGATTGACAACCCCTTTATTGCATTGGTTGCAAGTTCTTTGTTTGTTTGTGTAGGTGCGCGGTACTTGTGAGGAGCCTCCTACTGGATTGATACCTTAGTTCTCAAAAACTGAGGGAAATACTTACGCTACTATGCTGCATCACCCTTTCCTCTTCAAGGAAAACCAACGCAAGCTCAAGACGTAGCAGGCCTCTCAAAGAACTGTCATGAAACACACCAATGATTTGTTGCTGGAGTGTCGTGGATCCTTCCAACCAAATACATCTGTGAACCTGAGTATGCCTTGTTGCAAAGCAAATCACCCTTTTGGATCAGCGCGGACAACGAGTTGTGTCATCAACTTTTGTGCCTGAGGGTTACTATTGTAGCTGGTGATGACGTCGTCCGGCCATGCTGGCAGACATGTAGTCATCAACGCCAAAGATTCCGCTGTCGTGGCTTGGGAAAGTGCATCAACAACTGTATTATCAGTGCCCTTCTTGTACTTTATTTGGTACTGCAATCCCAACAATTTTGTGAACGCCTTTTGCTGCCAAGGGGTGGTGAGACGTTGTTGTTCAAGCTGAATCAAGCTCTTTTGATCAGTGTATATGACAAACTCAACATGTTGTAAGTAGGGCCTCCACTGATCGACTGCCACAATAACTGCCAAATACTCTTTTTCATAGGTAGAAAGACCCTGATAGTTGATAACCCACAAATGTAGGGGATCGCAATAGTTTTCGATAAGTAAGAGTGTCGAACCCAACGAGGAGCTAAAGGTAGAATAAATATTCTCTCAAGTTCTATCGACCACCGATACAACTCTACGCACGCTTGACGTTCGCTTTACCTAGAACAAGTATGAAACTAGAAGTACTTTGTAGGTGTGTAGGATAGGTTTGCAATATAATAAAGAGCACATAAATAAAAGCTAGCGGCTGTTTAAATAAATATGCAAGAAAGTAAATATAGCGAGTGTGAAAAAGTGGTGGTAGGAGTTGTGAAATTGTCCCTAAGCAATTGACTACGTTACTAGACCGATAGCAAGTTTTATGTGGGAGAGGCATATGCTAACATACTTTCTCTTCTTGGATCATATGCACTTATAATTGGAACTCTAGCAAGCATCCGCAACTACTAAAGATTCATCAAGGTAAAACCCAACCATAGCATTAAAGCATCAAGTACCCTTTTATCCCATATGCAACAATCCCCTTACTCGGGTTTATGCTTTTGTCACTCAAGCAACCCACTATAAGCGAATCATGAACGTATTGCAACACCCTACAACGGTACTCCCTCACGCTTGCGTGACACGGAGGGCACAATAGGACAACAACATAACCACAAGAAAATTAAATCAATCATAGCAATTCATCAACCACCAATAGGACAACGAAAATCTACTCAGACATCATAAGATGGCAACACATCATTGGATAATATTATGAAGCATAAATCACCATGTTTAAGTAGAGGGTACAATGGGTTGCGGGAGAGTGGACCGCTGGATATAGAAGGGGAAGGTGATGGAGATGTTGGTGAAGATGACGGTGGTGTTGGTGAAGATCGCGGTGATGATGATGGCCCCCGGCAGCGCTCCGGCGCCACCGGAAGCAAGGGGGAGAGAGGCCCCCTTCTTATTCTTCTTCCTTGACCTCCTCCCTAGATGGGAGAAGGGTTTCCCCTCTGGTCCTTGGCTCCCATGGCTTGGGAGGGGCGAGAGCCCCTCCGAGATTGGATCTATCTCTCTGTTTCTGCGTTCTTTGTTTCTGCCCCTTCATCGTTTCCTTTATATCCGGAGATCCGTAACTCCGATTGGGGTGAATCTTTCACCCAAATTTTCTCATAAAATTAGCTTTCTTACGGCAAAAGTAGATCCTCAACCGCCTTATGGGTGGCCCACGAGAGCCCAGGGCATGCCCAGGGGTAGGGGCGCGCCCCCTGTCTCGTGGCCACCTCGGACACTGTTTCGCGTTGATTCTTCCTTCGAAAAATCACAAATATTCCAAAATAATTCTCCGTCCATTTTTATCCCGTTTGGATTCCATTTGATATTGGTTTTCTACGAAACATAAAACATGCAACAAACAGGAACTAGCACTAGGCACTGGATCAATATGTTAGTCCCAAAAATAGTATAAAAAGTTGCCAAAAGTATATGAAAGTTGAAGAATATTGGCATGGAACAATCAAAAATTATAGATACGACGGAGACGTATCAGCATCCCCAAGCTTAATTCCTGCTCGTCCTCGAGTAGGTAAATGATAAAAAAGATAATTTTTGATGTGGAATGCTACCTAGCATAATCTTGATCATATGTCTAATCATGGCATGAATATTAAGACACGAGTGATTCAAGGCAATAGTCTATCATTTGACATAAAAATAATAATACTTCAAGCATACCAACCTAGCAATTATGTCTTATCGAAATAACACAGCCAAAGAAAGCTCACCCCTACAAAATCATATAGTCTGGCTATGCTCCATCTTCATCACACAAAGCATTCAAATCATGCACAACCCCGATGACGAGCCGAGCAATTGGTTCATACTTTTTAACGCGCTTCAGCTTTTTCAACTCTTATGCAATACATGGGCGCAAGCCATGGACATAGCACTATGGTGGTATATAGTGGTGGTTATGAGGACAAAAAGGGAGAAGATAGTCTCACATCAACTAGGTGTATCAACGGGCTATGGAGATGCCTGTCAATAGATATCAATGTGAGTGAGTGGGGATTGCCATGCAACAGATGCACTAAGAGCTATAAGTGTATGAAAGCTCAAACTGGAAACTAAGTGGGTGTGCATCCAACTTGCTTGCTCATGAAGACCTCGGGCATTTGAGGAAGCCCATCATCGGAATATACAAGCCAAGTTATATAATGAAAATTCCCACTAGTATATGAAAGTGAAAGCATAGGAGGCTCTCTCTATGAAGAACATGGTGCTACTCTGAAGCACAAGTGTGGTAAAAGGATAGTAACATTGCCCCTTCTCTCTTTTTCTCTCATTTTTTTTCTTTTTCTTCTTTTTTTCTTTTTTATTTTTATTTTTTGGTGGGCTTCTTTGGCCTCTTTTTTTATTTGGGCTTCTTTGGCCTCTTTTATTTTTCATAAAGTCCGGAGTCTCATCCCGACTTGTGGGGGAATCATAGTCTCCTTCATCCTTTCCTCACTTGGGCAATGCTCTAATAATGATGATCATCACACTTTTATTTACTTACAACTCAATATTACGACTCAAAGCTAGAACAAGATATGACTCTATATGAATGCCTTCGGCGGTGTACCGGGATATGCAATGAATCAAGAGCGACATGTATGAAAATCATGAAGGTGGCTTTGCCACAAATACGATGTCAACTACATGATCATGCAAAGAGCAATATGACAATGATGGAATGTGTCATAATAAACGGAATGGTGGAAAGTTGCATGGCAATATATCTCGGAATGGCTATGGAAATGCCATAATAGGTAGGTATGGTGGCTGTTTTGAGGAAGGCAAATAATGGGTTCATGATACCGGCGAAAATTGCACGGTAAAATAGAGGCTAGCTAAGTGGAAGGATGAGTGTGCGTATATCCATGGACTCACATTAGTCATAAAGAACTCATATACTTATTGCAAAAATCTACTTAGCCCTCGAAGCAAAGTACTACTACGCATGCCCCAAGAGGGATAGATTGGTAGGAAAAGACCATCGCTCGTCCCCGACTGCCACTCATAAGGAAGACAATGAAAAAACACCTCATGCTCCAACTTCGTTACATAACGATTCACCATACGTGCATGCTACGGGACTTGCAAACCTCAACACAAGTATTTCTCAATTTCACAATTAGCCAACTCGCACGACTCTAATATCACCACCTTTATATCGCAAAACTATTGCAAGGAATCAAACATATCATAGTCAGTGATCTACAAGTTTATGTAGAATTTTATGACTAACCATGTGAATGACCAATTCCTGTCATCTCTCTAAATAGATACTCCCTCCGTTCCTCAATATAAGGTGTATTATTTTTTGAAAAAGTCAAACTTCTCTAAGTTTGACCAAGTTTATAGACAAAAATATCAATATCTAGAATACCAAATCATTATCACCAGATTCATCATGAACTATATTTTTTCATTTTATATATTTAGTATTATAAATCTTTATATATTTTGCTGTAAACTTGGTCAAACATAGACAACAGTTGAATTTTTGAAAAACTAATACACCTTATATTTAGGAACGGAGGGAGTATAAGTGAAGCAAGAGAGTTTAATTCTTTCTACAAAAGATATGCCCACGCTCTAACAAATATAAATGAAGCAAAAGAGCATTCTACAAATGGCGGTTGTCTATGTGAAGAGAAACAGGCAATCCAAACTTCAAATGATATAAGCGAAGCACACAAAGCATTCTATAAAGCCATACTCAAAAGATTTAAGTGAAGTGCAATGAGAATTCTATAAATCAACCAAAGACTATCTCATACCAGCATGGTGCATAAAAGAAAAGTGAAAACTAAATGCAAAATACGCTCCAAGACTTGCACATAATGCATAAACAAAACGAATACGAAAACATACCGATACTTGTTGAAGAAAGAGGGGATGCCTTCCGGGGCATCCCCAAGCTTAGACGCTTGAGTCTCCTTGAATATTTACTTGCGGTGTCTTGGGCATCCCCAAGCTTGAGATCTTGCCTCTCTTCCTTTTCCTCATATTGAGACCCCCTCGCTTAGACACTTCATCCACACAAAACTTCAACAGAAAACTCGGTAAGATCCGTTAGTATAATAAAGCAAATCACCACTCTAAGTACTGTAGCAAACCAATTCATATTTTTTTTTGCATTGTGTATACTGTAGTATAACTTTTTCATGGCTTAATCCACTAATATAAATTGATAGATTCATCAAAAGAAGCAAACTATGCATCAAAAACAGAAACTGTCAAAAACAGAACAGTCTGTAGCAATCTGAACATTCACCATACTTCTGGTACCCCAAAAATTCTACCAAAATTAGGAAAACTTAAAAAGTTGTACAGCAAGACAGTTCAAAAGGAATCAGAACCATTTGACATTCCAGTTAAAAATGTAAAATCGAGCACTACAGACAAAGTTTCTGTCCTGCACCGTACAAACCAACAAGCATTGTAAACATCCTAAAGGCAAACCTTGGCACATTATTTTTATAATACAATGGAATTGTACAAGGGGATAATTATTTTTTTTTGAAAAATTTCTGTAATTAAGATTCACAAAGTTTCCGTGAGCATGAACAAGTTCAAGGCTAGCTCCCACTTCAACAATGCTTGTCTTTCTCACTTTCACTTTCCTTTTTAAAAAGTTTTTTTAGGTTCCCCTCTTTATTTTTTTGTTTTTAAACTATATAAAAGTACTCAACAGAAATAAATGACTCTCTAAAACTTCCGGGTTGTCTCCCTGACAGCGCTTTCTTTAAAGCCATTAAGCTAGGCATATAGTGCTTAAGTAATGAATCCACCCGGATCCCAAGGCATATCAAAGCCAATTTTAATTAACAATGATTTGTAATTTAGTAGTGAGCACAAAGTATTATATATCAAGCAACAACGAAGTCTAACTCTATTTCTATGCATCGGCATGTCATAAAAGAACAATTCATGCACACATAATAAAGGCCAACGCATAGTATAAGCAGTTTCTTGCAATTTCATAGTATGGGAAGCATAGAGAGGTGGAGAAATAGATCCTCTCTCATAATAATTGCAAGTAGGAGCAGCAAGCACATGCATATTACATTCATCAAAATCATCATGCGAAATGGTAAAAGGCAACCCATCAATATAATCCTTAATAAGCACAAACTTCTCCGATATAGTGTAGTAGGGAGAATTCAGAAAGATAATAGGACTATCATGCGTGGGTGCAATAGCAACAATTTCATGTTTAACATAAGGAACTATAGCAAGTTCATCTCCATAAGCATAATTCATATTGGCATCTTGGCCACAAGCATAGCAAGCATCATCAAAAAGGGATATTTCAAACAAATTCAAGGGATCATAGCAATCCTCATAGAAATCATCCTTCTGTAAGCACGAAGGGGAATTAAACAATGTATGAGTTGAAGAGTTACTCTCATTAGAAGGTGGGCACGGGTAGCTAATCCGCTCTTCCTCTTGTTCTTCGCTCTCCTCATCATCTATTTCATCCAATGAGCTCACAGTTTCATCAATTTCTTCTTCCATAGCTTCCTGCAAAATATTAGTCTCTTCTTGGACAGCGGGGTAGGCCTCAATATATAGTTTAACAAAGGCATTAGAAGCATAATTATCATAGCAATATTCAAGTATGGCAAAATTTTCAGATTTGTAGAGAGTAGCATCATACTTTTCAATCAAAGAAGGAATTTCATATGCACCCTTAAAAGCAACAAATTCTTCAATTTGTTGAACATCATAGTAATTATAAACACCCTTAGCATATGAAGATACGATTCCATTATCACAAAACAAGCATTGGTAGGGAAGGTGTTTCTTAGGGTTTTCAGAACAACAAGTAACATCATATAATTCACATAAAGTCCAAGCATAGCATTGCAAATGTTGAATTTGATCCCATAATAGTTTCCCTTTTTCAGATATACGGTGTCGCACATAACAAGCATGCTCATCTAAAGATTTGCCCTCAACTAAGCTAGTTGGGGTTTCAGCACGAGCACAAAGGGATCGAAGATGATCCAAGTAAAAAGCTTCACTAGTATGATAGATTTTGAGTGGTTCTTCAACCATTGGTGCAGTAGGTACAACTAATTTTTTTGATATTTTGCGTTTCCTACCCATAACTAAAGATAGAAAACAACTAAGAACAGCAAATAAAAATTACTTAGTGATAAAGCAAACAAGCACACACGAGAATATTCACCCCACGCTATGACTCCCCGACAACGGCGCCAGAAAAAGGTCTTGATAACTCACAAGTGTAGGGGATCGCAACAGTTTTCGATAAGTAAGAGTGTCGAACCCAACGAGGAGCTAAAGGTAGAATAAATATTCCCTCAAGTTCTATCGACCACCGATACAACTCTACGCACGCTTGACGTTTGCTTTACCTAGAACAAGTATGAAACTAGAAGTACTTTGTAGGTGTGATAGGATAGGTTTGCAGGATAATAAAGAGCACGTAAATAAAAGCTAGGGGCTGTTTAAATAAAGATTCAAGAAAGTAAATATAGCGAGTGTGGAAAAGTGGTGGTAGGAGTTGTGAAATTGTCCCTAAGCAATTGACTACGTTACTAGACCGATAGCAAGTTTTATGTGGGAGAGGCATAAGCTAACATACTTTCTCTTCTTGAATCATATGCACTTATGATTGGAACTCTAGCAAGCATCCGCAACTACTAAAGATTCATTAAGGTAAAACCCAACCATAGCATTAAAGCATCAAGTCCCCTTTTATCCCATACGCAACAATCCCCTTACTCGGGTTTATGCTTCTGTCACTCAAGCAACCCACTATAAGCGAATCATGAACATTTTGCAACACCCTACAGCGGTACTCCCTCATGCTTGTGCGACACGGAGGGCAGAATAGGACAGCAACATAATCACAAGCAAATTAAATCAATCATAGAAATTCATCAACCACCAATAGGACAACCAAAATCTACTCAGACAACATAGGATGGCAACACATCATTGGACAATAATATGAAGCATAAAGCACCATGTTTAAGTAGAGGGTACAACGGGTTGCGGGAGAGTGGACCGCTGGATATAGAAGGGGGAAGGTGATGGAGATGTTGGTGAAGATGACGGCGGTGTTGGTGAAGATCGCGGTGATGATGATGGCCCCTGGCAGCGCTCCGGCGCCACCAGAAGCAAGGGGGAGAGAGGCCCCTTCTTCTTCTTCTTCCTTGACCTCCTCCCTAGATAGGAGAAGGGTTTCCCCTCTGGTCCTTGGCTCCCATGGCTTGGGAGGGGCAAGAGCCCCTCCGAGATTGGATCTATCTCTCTATTTCTGCGTTCTCTGTTTCTGCCCCTTCACCATTTCCTTTATAGCTGGAGATCCGTAACTCCGGTTGGGGTGAATCTTTCATCCAGGTTTTTCTCATAAAATTAGCTTTCTTGCGGCAAAAGTAGAGCCGCAACGGCCTTATGGGTGGCCCACGAGAGCCCAGAGCGTGCCCAGGGGTAGGGGGCGCCCCCCCTTTCTCATGGCCACCTCGGACACTATTTCACGTTGATTCTTCCTCTGGAAAATCCCAAATGTTCCAAAATAATTCTCCGTCCATTTTTATCCCGTTTGGATCCCGTTTGATATTGGTTTTCTGCGAAACATAAAACATGCAACAAACAGGAACTGACACTGGGCACTGGATCAATATGTTAGTCCAAAAAATAGTATAAAAAGTTGCCAAAAGTATATGAAAGTTGAAGAATATTGGCATGGAACAATCAAAAATTATAGATACGATGGAGACGTATCAATAGCGAGAGGAGAGAGCCCTGCTCATGAAGGCAATAGGGTGGCCTTTCTGCTGCAGAATTGTGTCGATTCCCTTGTCACTAGCGCCGGTCTCCAGCACGAATTGCTCCTGGAAATAGGGCAAGCCAAGAACTGGTGCAGCCGTGAGATTCTCCTGCAAAAGACAGAATGATGTCTCCGTGTTACTGGTCCACACAAACGGCACACCTTTCTTCAGCAGGTTGAAAAGAGGACGAGCAATTGTTGGGAAATATAGCATGCAATTTCAAAAAAATTCCTACACTCACGCAAGATCTATCTAGGAGATGCATAGGAACGAGAGCGGGAGAGTGTGTCCACATACCCTCATAGACCGAAAGCGGAAGCGTTTTCTCCACGCGGTTGATGTAGTCGAACGTCTTCTCGTTCTGACCGATCGAGTACTGAACGTACGACACCTCCGAGTTGAGCACACGTGCGGCTCGATGATGTCTCCTCCCTCTTGATCCAGAAAGCTAGAGAGGAGAAGTAGATGAGATCTCAACCAACACGACGGCATGGTGGTGGTGGGGGTGGAGCACCGACAGCGCTTCGCTAAGCATCGTCGAGACGAGGCGGTGGAACTACGGAGTAAAGGGAGAGAGGGGCGCCAAGGGCTTGGTGTGTCCACTTGGGGCGCCCCCTACTCTCTATATATAGGTGGAGGGGTGTGGCAAACATCCCATCCAAGCCCTAGGGCGCAACTAAGTGGGAGAGGACTTGGACTCCAAGTCCAATCCTATTCCTACTAGGACTCCTTCCTTTTTTGCCTTCCCTAGCCACATGGGCTTTTGAGAACTTGGTGCGCCTAGCCCAATAAGGCCAAGGCATCTCCCCGCATCCCATGCTATCCCTTGGTTCATGGTGAACCCACTTGCGGACTTTTGGACCCCTCCGAAATCCTCCGGAACCTTCTGGAAGATTCCCGGTACAATACCGAAAAACTGCACTTTTTTCCAGAACCCAAAATATGACTTCCCATATATAAATCTTTACCTCTCGACCATTCCAAGGCTCCACGTGACGTCCAGGATCTTATCCGGGACTCCAACAACATTTGGTTACCACTCATCAAATATCCCAATACTACTCTAGCGTCAACGAATGTTAAGTGTGCGACCCTATGGGTTCAAGAACTATGTAGACATGACCGAGACACTGCTTCGGTCAATAACCAATAGCGGAACCTGGATGCTCATATTGGATCCCACATATTCTATGAAGATCTTTATCGGTTGAATGGTTATGACAACATACGTTATTCCCTTTGTCCATCGGTATGTTACTTGCCCGAGATTCGATCGTCGATATCTTCATACCTAGTTCAATCTCATTACCGGCAAGTCTCTTTACTCGTTCCGTAATGCATCATCCTGCAACTAACTCATTAGTCACTTTGCTTGCAAGGCTTCTTATGATGTGCATTACTGAGAGGCCCCAGATATACCTCTCCGATACTCGGAGTGACAAATCCTAATCTCGATCTATGCCAACCCAACAAACACCTTCGGAGATACCTGTAGAGCATCTTTATAATCACCCAGTTATGTTGTGACGTTTGATAGCACACAAGGCATTCCTCCGGTGTCCAGGAGTTGCATAATCTCATAGTCGAAGGAATGTGTATTTGACATGAAGAAAGCAGTAGCAATAAAACTAAACGATCATTATGCTAAGCTAACGAAATGGGTCTTGTCCATCACATCATTCTCCTAAGGATGTGATCCCGTTTATCAAATGACAACACATGTCCATGGCTAGGAAACTTAACCATCTTTGATCAATGAGCTAGTCAAGTAGAGGCACACACGGTGTTTTGTCTATGTATTCACACATGTATCAAGTTTTTGGTTAATACAATTCTAGCATGAATAATAAACATTTATCATGAATAAGGAAATATAAAATAACAACTTTATTATTGCCTCTAGGGCATATTTCCTTCAGCAATGATCCCAAAATTTCACACAAAGCGTCTGTAATACCCTAACAGGCCTAGAATGCTGCGCACCCCTTTGACATCTGTTGGCGTTACCGAGTTTTCTACTGCCTCAATCTTGGATGAATCTGTAGCAACCCCTCTTTCAATAATCACATGCCCTAAATAAGAGAGTTGCCTCTGACCAAATTCGCATTTGGAGTGTTTCACTTTCCACTGATCACGCTTCAACAGTTCCAATACTTGCCAGAGATGTTGCACATGCTCTACCAAAGTCTTACTAAAAATAAGAATGTCGTCGAAGAAGAACAACACACACTTCCTGAGAAGAGGATGCAAAGTAGTGTGCATTGCACCGTTGAAAGTGTCGGGTGCACCAACCAAACCGAACGGGACTACCTTAAATTCAAAGTGACCCTCGTGATTTTGAAAGGTTGTTTTGTACTCGTCCCCTTTTGCCAATTGAATTTGATGATATCTGGCATGCAGGTCCATCTTGGAAAACCATACAACCCCATGAAGCTTACTGAGTAGTTCCTCAATTACAGGTACCGGATACTTGGCTATCACAGTAAGTGCATTGAGGTGAGGATAATCCACACATAAACGCCATGTCTCATCCTTTTTCTTAACCAGAATCCCACATGAAGAAAACATGCTTGAGGTTTTTTATATGATCCCTTGCTTCAAGAGTTCTGCTATCTGAACTTCGAACTCATCCTTCTAATCTAGTTTGTATTGATACGGCCGTATGTTAATAGGTGGAGCACCCTAAATCAGAGGTATCTTGTGGTCGCACAAACAATGAGGTGGTAATTCTTCTGGCTTACCCAAAACATCAGCAAAATCCTCGACCACATGTTGAACACGTGTTGGAACCTCGTTGCTCCCTCATGTCTACTACACAACGTTCTTATTGTAGACGTTGTTGGGCCTGCAATTGCACATGTTTGTAGGACAGTAGCAAATTTCCCTCAAGTGGATGACCTAAGGTTTATCAATCCGTAGGAGGCGTAGGATGAAGATGGTCTCTCTCAAGCAACCCTGCAACCAAATAACAAAGAGTCTCTTGTGTCCCCAACACACCCAATACAATGGTAAATTGTATAGGTGCACTAGTTCAGCAAAGAGATGGTGATACACGTGCAATATGGATGGTAGATAAAGGTATTTGTAATCTGAAATTATAAAAACAGCAATGTAACAAGTGGAAAAAGTGAGCGTAAATGGTATTGCAATGGTAGGAAACAAGGCATAGGGTTCATACTTTCACTAGTGCAAGTTCTCTCAACAATAATAACATAGATAGATCATATAACAATCCCTCAACATGCAACAAAGAGTCACTCCAAATCCACTAATAGCGGAGAACAAACGAAGAGATTGTGGTAGGGTACGAAACCGCCTGAAAGTTATTCTTTTGGATCAATCTATTCAAGAGTTCGTACTAGAATAACACCTTAAGACACAAATCAACCAAAACCCTAATGTCACCTAGATACTCCAATGTCACCTCAAGTATCCGTGGGCATGATTATACGATGTGCATCACACAATCTCAGATTCATCTATTCAACCAACACAAAGTACTTCAAAGAGTGCCCCAAAGTTTCTACCGGAGAGTCAAGACGAAAACGTGTGCCAACCCCTATGCATAGGTTCATGGGCGGAACCCGCAAGTTGATCACCAAAACATACATCAAGTGGATCACGTGAATATCCCATTGTCACCATAGATAAGCACGACAAGACATACATCAAGTGTTCTCAAATCATTAAAGACTCAATCCGATAAGATAACTTCAAAGGGAAAACTCAATCCATTACAAGAGAGTAGGGGGGGGGACATCATAAGATCCAACTATAATAGCAAAGTTCGCGATACATCAAGATCGTGCCATAGAGAGAACACGAGAGAGAGAGAGATCAAACACATAGCTACTGGTACATACCCTCAGCCCTGAGGGTGAACTACTCCCTCCTCATCATGGATAGCACCGGGATGATGAAGATGGCCACCGGTGAGGGATCCCCCCTCCGGCAGGGTGCCGGAACAGGGTCCCGATTGACTTTTGGTGGCTACAGAGGCTTGCGGTGGCGGAACTCCTGATCTATCTTCGTTATCGATGTTTTTAGGGTATGTGGTATTATATAGGTGAAAGAAGTCGGTCGGGGGGGTGCTCGAGGGGCCCAAGAGACAGGGGCGTGCCCTATAGGGGGGGCGCCCTCCTATCTCCTAGCCTCCTCGATGCTTCTATGACGTGGACACCAAGTCTCCTGGATCATATTTGTTCCAAAAATCACGCTCCCGAAGGTTTCATTCTATTTGATATTCCTTTTCTTCGAAACACTGAAATAGGCCAGAAAACAGAAATATGGGCTGGGCCTCCGATTAGTAGGTTAGTCCCAAAAATGATATAAAAGTGTAAAGTAAAGCCCATAAACATCCAAAACAGGTAATATAATAGCATGGAACAATAAAAAATTATAGATACGTTGGAGATATATCACTCCCTTTTGTTTCCACTTGCGCGGAGCAGATGAAAACCATATGAGAAATGGCCCCAATTTTACAGAGATTTTGCAGTTGAACTGAATTGATGGCCAGGCACTCGGTTGATTGAGCTTCATGGCCATGAAGAGAGGTAGTGCGAGTAGGCGTAACAATCTCGACGAGCTTTGCACGCCAATCAACTATCATCGGGTTGTTTGCTGCCAACCAATCCATCCCTAAAATGGCGTCATATGGCCCAGAGGTAAGATCTTCATATCTATGACAAACTGGCTGCCTTGGGTACACCACACACAAGCAGAAATCTCTGCCGCACAATAGAGCTCACCACCATCAGCAACCCTGACCTTGGACACGCGGGAAAGAAGGCAAGCTCCTGTCATTTTCTCTGCTAACTTCTGATTGACAAAGGATGTGGAACTGCATGAGTCCACCAGCATCAGCACTCCTAACCCAGTATCCATGCTTGAAGCTGAAAAACCTTGGCTGAATGCCCCCTGACAAAGCTTGTCGAGATATAGCCACCATTGTTTCCGCCGGACCAGTACCTGTTGTGTCATCATCGCGATCACTTGAGGTATTGAGGTCGAAGATGTCAAGTAGCTCTTCCTGCACATGCAGTTGCACGGAAGTGGGGCAGACGTGATCATGCTCCCACCTCTCGCCGCACTTGAAACAGAGGCCGAACGCGTGACGATAATCCCGCAGTGCCTTCACCTTGGGCATGCCTGCTCTTGCCGCCTCCGTACCACGGTGATCCATGGCGGTCGTTGCAGTCACCGAACACACGGGCGGTGAAGGAAGAGGGAGCGGTGCTGCGGTCCACGGGGTAACTTCTGGTGGGAGAGGAAGTGTGCCAAACACCCCATCTGCGACCTCCTCCTGAAGCAACGCCAAAGTGCATGTCATGTCCAAGTCTGGTGGCCTCTAAACGAGGACCACAACCCGGATATCCTTGCGCAGCCCCTCCACAAAGCAAGTGAGGAAATAAAACAGATGAATTGTATCAGAATACAAATTGAGATGATTGATAATCAATTCAAACTGTTCAATATACACAGCTATAGAAGTTGCTTGCCGAACAATATAAAACTGGTGAATCAACATTTTGTGTCGATCCCGACCAAACCATGTGCATAGAAGAGAGGTAAACGAATCCCAATCAAACTCAACAATCCGTTTTTGAATAGACTACAACCAAATCGATGTTGATCCAGAGAAATTGAGGGCGGCCATAGGCACCCAAAACGATGGCAAGATACCAAACATGTGGAAATACTGCTCGCAGAGCGTCTTCCACAAATTCCGATTCTCGGCACACAACTGTGGAAATGCTACAGACGGATGCACTTGGCCAAGACTAGCCCGTCTCTGATCATATCCCCTGCAATGTGATCATTCAAACGACGATCCCAAAAAGTAAACTCTTCAGGTTTGAAACATATTGGATTGCTCACCCTGGTTTCATGGAGGTGGTGGAAAAAGCTTGGAAAAAACCTATTAAACATAACAAACGCTCCAACCATGCTGCGATTATTGGGCAGAAACTCAAGTCTGTGAGATATGCACTCAAACATTGGAGTAAGAAGATCTCCCGCCTCTTTGTTGCCATTGAAAATACTAACAAAGCCCTCCTGGATCTGGACAGCATTGAAGATCGCCGACATCTTACTACCCCCGAATGAAACTTTCGAAAAACACCTTCTGAGACTCCTTCAATATCAAAAAGATTACTGGAGGAAACGCTGCACCATTCGTTGGATTCAGTTTGGGGATGAGAACTCCAAATTTTTTCAAACGATCGCTACTGAACGTTACCGGAGGAATTGCATCAGTTATCTTAAAAATGCAGACGGTGGGATTATGGAGGATCATGCTGGAAAAGAGTCTGTTCTTTTTGAGACATTTAAGGCTAGGATGGGATAAGCTAACCATTTTCCCATGAAATTTAACTTAGATAATCTGCTCAAAGATGATTAGTTCTTCGCCAACCTAGTGATTCCGTTCACACATAAGGAGATTGATGATGTGGTGGCGGCCATGCCACCTGACCGCGCCCCCGGTCCTGATGGCTTTAATGGGCCGTTCTTGAAAGCTTGTTGGCCCATACTCAAAGAGGATTTCTATCTTTTGTGTGAGGAGTTCCATCAGGGGGGGGGGGGCTAAACTTGGAAAGCCTCAATGCTGGCTATATCACATTGATCCCCAAAACTAACGCACCTGACACGGTGAATGATTTTCGTCCCATAACGCTCCTGAACTGCTGCCTAAAGATGATCACTAAAATACTTGCCAATCGCCTCCAGAAAATTATCCTCAACCTGGTGCATTAAAATCAATATGGTTTCCTCCGTGGTCGATCCATTCATGACTGCTTGGCCTGGGCCTTCGAACTTGTACACCAATGTCAAGCTTCAAAGAGAGAAATTGTCCTCCTGAAACTTGACTTTGCCAAAGCCTTCGATACAATTGAGCATTCTGCTATGCTGCTAATCATGAGGAAAATGGGCTTCCCTCCTAAATGGCTCACTTGGATGGAAAGCATCTTCTCTTCTGGCAAGTCCGCTGTGCTCCTAAATGGTGTGCCTGGTCGGCAATTCCCTTGCAAGTGTGGTGTGCGTCAAGGAGATCCCATGTCTCCCCTCATTTTTGTCATTGCAGCTGACCTCTTGCAATCAGCCATTAATGAAGTGCTGGATCAAGGCTTACTCAGCCACCCCATCCCCCCTAAGGGCAATGCGAAGTACCCGGTGATCCAATACGCAGACGACACTATCATTGTCATGCCCGCATGTATTCGTCAAGCAGCTAAGATGAAGCAAATCCTTGAAGACTATGCCACCTCCATTGGACTTAAGATCAACTTTCATAAATCCACTCTCGTGCCCATTAACACTCCGGTGGACACTTGCAACGATCTGGCCACTCTTTTCGGTTGCACTCAAGCCAACATGCCGTTTACATACCTGGGTTT
Source organism: Triticum aestivum (assembly GCF_018294505.1). Classification (NCBI taxonomy): domain Eukaryota; kingdom Viridiplantae; phylum Streptophyta; class Magnoliopsida; order Poales; family Poaceae; genus Triticum; species Triticum aestivum. The sequence goes on along the minus strand of NC_057807.1, from coordinate 28,342,719 downwards.
ACCCCTAGGGACCACCCGCCCTTCGGTTCTTGACATGACACCTCTTGTGTGCAAAGCTAAAAGAAAAATCACCGCGGCCATGTCCCTCATGTCGCATGCTGGTAGGTTGGCCTTGATCAACTCGATCATTACATCGCTTGCTATATATCCGATGGGCACCATGCGATTGCTGCCAAAAATCGTTGCACAACTGGATAAAATACGACAACATTGCCTGTGGACCAAAAAAACTGCGGATGGCGTCAAACATAACTCACTAGCTGCCTGGCCCATGGTGTGTAGACCCAAATCTAGTGGTGGTCTCGGGGTTCTTGATTTGAAAGTTCAAAATGATGGTTTGCTTCTGAAGTTTCTGCACAAGTTTTACAACAGAATGTATATTCCTTGGGTGCAGCTAATCTAGGATACATACTACATTGAGTCAATCCCCCATGCTACTGATGATTGTGGTTCATTCTGGTGGCGAGACCTGGTTCTCTTAATGCCAATATACCGCGGGATCACTAGTGTCCAAATAAAACAAGGCACATCTGCACTCTTTTGGAAGGATAACTGGAATAACGTGATCTACGCTGATAAATATCCGAGAGCTTTCTCGTATGCCACCGATGAAGACCTGTCGGTTAGAGACTTTCTAACAGCCCCCACACTGCATGAAACCTTTCAGCTTCCGCTCTCCGTGCAAGCTCATGAGGAGATCAAAATGCTGCAACTAGATGTCACGACTGTGAGGTTTGAGGAGCATAGTGATGTTTGGTCGTACTGCTGGGGGCGACCGAGTTCAAAATGGCCACGTATTATCAATTCTTCTTTCGGGAGGTGATTGCTCATGTAGCCTTTCGATCGCTGTGCCAGACCAAGTGCAACCCAAAAATCAAGGTCTTTGGTTGGTTCCTATTGTCGGATCGCCTCAATACACGTAACATGCTTAAAATAAGGCATTACAACATTGGTTCCAACTTTGACTGCTTGCTCTGTGGCCTACATATAGAAGAAACGGTGGAACATCTGTTCTTCCACTATACCTTTAGCAAGGAGTGCTGGCGGCGCTTGGACATAAGATGGGCTGCGGTTGAAGACAGGCTGGATCTGGTGAGGCAATTAAAAGAACGACATCCTCGCAAAATGATCATGGAAATCTTCTTGGTTGCTGCTTGGAGCCTATGGAAGGAGCGCAACAATAACCATTTCAGACGTATTGCACCCTCGGTGACCTCTTGGTGGGATCGGTTGAAGTCTGATTTTTGCAACATCCAATATAGATTGCCTGCTCATAAGAGACATGTGGTCTCTTCCATCTTGCAAAATTTGCAATAGGACCCCACATAGCACTTTGTTTTAGTCTTTTAGCTCTGAACCATCCTTTGTAAATACCACAATGTAATAGTTCTTTGTTACTTTAATATATATGGAGTAGGAGCCTTTCCTACTATCTTCACTTTAAAAAAAAGACTAGTCAACAGTTGGCTGGAGTGTGCAAAAGGGGACAACGCAGAGGGGGAAGTCGTGGGATCGAACTGATCATTTGTCGGTAGCGGCGGCGGCGTCTAGAAGGACACCGCCAGCGGCCCCCAAGAAATGTTGTAGACGTTGTGGCTCGAAGGCCTCTGAGGATCAATGGCCGTGCCAGACACGGCTCTGGTCATCTGGTGTGGACGCCATCTATCACAGGCGGTGGTTGAGGCTGCTCGCGCATCGCTGGATCCTCGTCGGTCGCCTTGGATGGCGGCGGTTGCGCCTGTTGTAACGCAACTACCGCGTCACCAAGGTCCGCCACACGGTACTCCAGATTGGGGAGCTGAGCGAGCAGTTCGTCGATCCTGGTCGCGGTCAATTGCTGGGCCTTGGTGTGGGCATCCATGGAGGCCTTGATCTTGGCCTCGAGCTTGGTGAGGAAGGCCGAGACGGATGGATCCATGGCTTCCAACAATGCACATCCTCGGCATAGGCTCCTGGTCTCGACGAGATGCACCAGCACGAATGGCAAAGGAAATGATTGGTTTCTGATACCAGATGATAGAGTAGCGAGAGGTAGCAGTGGTAGATCGATCTATTTCACTCTCTGAAGTAGTAGAAATACAGATCGGTTACACGAATTGGGGAAATTGGGGATCGAGGGAGGATAAGCTAAGAACTGAGGAACTAGGGTTGCCGCCGCCTGGTAGTCCCCTGATCCACTGGATGACTCTGCTCGTCGGGCCTCCTCGCTTAAGTACACTCCTGAACCGCGCTTGCCCACTCGTGGCCCAAGTATCTGGTGTTGGGCCGCCTGATCCGGCTGGACCTTGCCTCTCTCTTCCCTTGCTGGCTGACTGGTGGGGCAGGGGAGCCAAGGACCCTAACAGCAATTAAGTCCTTTTGGGCGCATGTTGCCCAAGTCTTCTAGCTTGAGTTCATCTAGGTGATAGGCAAATCCTCTGTTCAGGGATTCACCGAAATAAATAACTTCTTTGTAAGGATGAAATCCAAGCATCTTAATATGTTATTCTTGTGCCCATTGCTAGGATTTGAAATTGGCGTGACAAGGAATATATAGACGTCTTATTTTCCTGCTCTTGGTGGGATTTACTTGTTTTTTAGTCAAATCGGATTTACTTTTTCTTTTTAGAAATACGAATGAGATTTACTTGGTGCCGCGTGGACCTGGAATTAAAAAAGGCCGACCACTCTGTGGCCGATTTAGCCCATCCACTTATCTTTTCTTATTTTAATTATTTTAATATATTTTAAAATATTTTAATGAAGATGTATGACGATACAGTTCAACAGCTACAGCTGGAAATATATAATATTCCATCAATTTTCTATTTTATCGTTCAATAAAATTAAAATATAAAAAAAATATGAAGAAAAGCCAAAAATGAAATATATTTTCAGCCAAAATAGAAAAACAAACCAAAAACTAAACAGAATGAATACCTAAAAAGATAGAAAAACAAACGAAAAAGAAAAAACAGGGCTAGACCAGAACTCGTCGCTCCCCTACAAAACAGAGTCGGCTGTCTTCGTTTGCGAATATATAGAAAAAGAGAAGAAAAAACTCGTCGCATGCTGAAAAAAAAGAGAACCTCCATTGTTGTCAACTCATCGTCGTCTTCTTCTACCCGACAGCACAGCGGTGAAACATCTAAGCCACATGCACCTTCTCCAATGAACGCTCCCCCCCCCCCCCCCCAAATATTTCTTCTACCCGTCAGCACGGCAACGCTCCCTCCCACAGTGGTGCTTCCGGCCACCGCCTGTACGAGCACGACTCTGCTCCACGCGAAGCTGGAATGACAGCCGGTGGAGATCCTTCCACTGCCTTTGAAGCAGGAGGAGGACATTCCTCCACCTGAAGCGGCAAGAGGAAATTCCTCCGCCTGAAACCGCAGGAGGAGATTCCCTAGTGCACCCTGCTGTTGCGGCACATGGCCGGTCCAAACATATTATGGACCTTGGAGTGAAATAAAAATACATATATTTTTATACTGAACTTTTATATTCTTATAAACATATTATTTTGTTAGACTACAACCTAAAAGAGTATGATGTTCTACACTTAGTTGGCATAATTAATCACACGACAATAATGTTAAATATTAATTATTGTATTCCTTGTCATATTGCCAAATTTAAGTTATGTCTCCTACCAAAAGTTCATTTTGATTCATATTTTGATGATTTGCATAAATTATATAGTGTATACATATACATACTTACATATATCTGTGTCTGTGTGTGTAGGTGTGTGCGGCTATGTTTGTTTCCGTATAGTAAATATCATGATAGAGCTTCCAAAGCATATTGTCTTACAAAAATCTTAAAAGCGGTTTCTCGTGTATTATTAGGTAAGGTTGGCAGCTGAATCTTGCAAATTAAGCTTAGTAATAAATTGACAATATGTGTGTGCTCTTTACTTGATACTTATAATGAAGTAGTGTCGCGCTTATAGCAATTACTTCATCTAAAAATAAAAACAACGTCAATTCTATTTGTGTGTACTGATTTGATTATTTGATATGCACTTATGTAATGTGTTTCGAATTATCTAGTGTAGCTATCCATCTTTCAAATCAAAAGTTGTGCATGAAATTGCATATATAAATCTACTTAAAATAACGCTCATTACAAATTTTCAGATGCCTATCAGAGCCTAACTAAAATTGATGTCACTAGTGGTTTGTTTATACGTGGCACGTGCTATTGGTTTGTAGTGTGGATTTTGCTCATCCAAATTTAGGTTTTTGTTTACCCCTATATATTCTATGATCTTTTGACCTACTGGGTAACAGTATGGTGGTCAATAGTATAATTTCGTTATTGGGGCCTTCATCCTCTCAGGGCCCGGGGCAGTCACCCTGTTTCTCGGCCTATGGGCTGACCCTGTGCCAGCGCCAGAGGGTGAGTAATTCAATTTCTTGAGCTTAATTGTATTATGCAGTAGTATATGCTGACTGTGATTTTACCAATTTTACATCACATGATTGTTTGGTAGAACTCTGTTTGGTTTGCTTGTTTCAACTTCATTGGCGATGAATATGAATATATGATGAACCACAATGGCACATTGTGAGCTTGGATGACCTTTTAGGCCAATTTCAAACCTTGTCCAGTTCTCGGTCTGTAGAAACCTGGTTTCAATTTGATTGTCAGTTCAATGCATTTATGGGATGGTAGAATCCTTCCGTTCATGAAATTGCATGTACGTATGATCTATTTAGGGGCACTTTCTAGGCTAAGGCTCATTCTTGATCATGAATACACACCGTCTATCTTTGTAATATACTCTGCCGTCAACGTGTATGGTTTGTTCGAGCTACCGCAGGATCTAAACGCTCTTGCTGTCCGTCAATGTGTATGCCAGTTCATAGAATTACATGCTCATAAACAAGGCACTTTCGCTTTCTAGACCAGTCATTTATTGTAATTTGTAGCACGGTGATTAGACATTTGACATCCTTTCTCATGAATGTGTACGGACTGCAGTCATGGATGCTTGCAGCTGCAAAACCATGGGGTCCCAAGCTAGAGAGGATCACGGGGGATAGAATGTACACCCATTTTCCACCGGGGGTCCATAAGAAGGTGCACAAAGATAGTAATTTGAAGGTTGCCACTGCTGACACTACTGCGGGAATACCCAGTAGTGGCGGGCGACAAAAGTCCATCAGTGATAGGCGAGGCTCTCAGGGACGCCCACCAATTGTATTCTGCCACTGGTCATATCGCATCAGTGGTCGTATACCTATCTGTGGTGGGCGTTTGTTTGCGCCCGCCGGTGATATCTTAGCACGGGCAAAAAGGAAAAAAAAAACATTGCCGTGATAGCGTTTTGGCTGCCTTGGCAACTTTTTCAGTTTAGTAGTAATATTAGTATCGTGAAGTCATAAATAGCACCCTTAACTACTGAAACCGGAAAAGATTCATTCATGGTCACAGTTTTTGCCGGTTTTGACCATGCTAACTCAAATTCGCGTACTTTCTCTAAGTCCGCTTAAAGTTTTCAAATTTGGGTACCTTTTAAAAGTTCGTGCACCTTTAAAAAATTCCGCGTACTTTTTCCAGGTTCACGTACTATTTTCAAATCTGTGTACTCCTGTAAAGTTCATGTAATTTTTAAAAATTGCTGCACTTTTTCATATCCGCGTACATTTTTTTGGAAAGAGTTCATGAATTTGAAAATTTTATGCGAATTTGAAAAAAATATACGAACTTTAAAAAGTATGCGGATTTGAAACAAGTACGCGAACTTCAAAAACACTTCATGGATTTGAAAAAAATACTTGGATTTGATAAAATTACACGAACTTGGAAAAAATATGCTGATTTGAAAAAAGTACACAAATTTCAAAATAGTTCATGGATTTGAAAAAATATGTTTATTTTTGAAAAAAAATCACACGACCTTGTAAAAACTACATGGATTTGAAAAGAGTGTGTGTATTTCAAAAAGTTCACGGATACGAAAAAATTACGCGAATTTGAGTCAGCAAGCAGTCAAAACCGGGGTGAGTCAGCACCAAAACCAGTCAAAACCGTGACCAGGGATGAACATTGTCCGGTTTCGATAGTTGGGGGTGCAAGTTGTCGGGTTTCAGAGTTGAGGGACCAAATCTATATTTTCACCAAAAGTTGAGGGACGAAAGGCATACTTGTCTCAAGAGGAAATAATGTAATCATATCATAGCTAGAAAGCCTAGAATTAATAAATGATGGTGCTTGGAAAGTCTGCATGTACGTACCTCATAACAAAATGACAGTGCACGTAGATTTCTCCATCACTCCATGCCAGGGCACAGCGTGCAGTTCATATGGCAGCTCAACTAGTTCCACGTCGGCAAGAGTCCCGAGAGCAGGCCGCTAGAGCATCATTGTCTTGTTGCTTCCGCGTTCTATTCATCCACAAACAAAGGAGCTGAGCTGCATATTGTCTGATGTAAGCTGGTGACAAGCTTGTTATTGAACACCCTTTCATTTCTGGCATGCTAAAGTGTAACAGCAGATGCAGCAAAAAGAATATGAAGTCTGCTGGAGGAAGGCCAAACCTGCTGAGCCCCCTGCATGAAATCCATGAGGTCCGTTGAACGCAAAGCAAGGTCAGACATGCTTAAAGCTCCCCAGATCACAGACGCCGGAAAGCAACGCCCCAGCACTATATGATTGATTGATGGATTCACTAGCAGGGCAGATATCACAATCTTGATGAGAAACAATCACGTCCAATGTTTCTTCAACATATTATCACGTGAATTCAGTCTCCCCCGAAAATCGAGCCACAGAAATATACGATACTTCAAAGGAATATAATGGGATCCCAAATCCAGAAGTTAGTCACGCAAGACATTCCTCTCAAAGTGAGGAGCTTCTATGTATAAGCTGTGCTGACCACCTTACTGCCGAAGGGGAGTGCTTCGGTACAACCACCTAAAACATATATTGGATAGGATGATCATTTCATATTAGGTATAGGAATATCCACCCGACGCCGTATGTCCGCGCGCGTCGTCGTACGAGTCCGCCCTTGTATTTCGCACTCGTCGTTGTACGCCCGCCCGCGTATGTCGCACCCGTCGCCGTACGTCGCCGCCGTACGCCCGCACGTCTCGACGTTGGCGTCGATAGTTGTGAAAAAAAACATCATGGGAGCCGGCGACGCCCACCGTCGTAAACATAAACCCTAATCACATCCATGTAGTCACCGTCTCCACGTCGCCCGGGTCGCCGCCCAAACAGCCCGCCGCGCGTGCCCCGCTGCCGTTGTTGCTGCCGTCGCCCGGATGGCCGCCCGCCCATGATCTTCGTCGCTGGCTTCCTCCCCGGACTCCGTCAGCCTCGACCGGCCATCATCCTGACGCCGTCGACGCCTGCCTCGGCCGACCAGCAACGTCACGCCGTCAACGCGTTCGTCATCAGACAAAATGGATCCATTTGACATCCTCGCCGCCGTGCAAGAGGTTGGTTTGACTATAACCTATGTGTGACGTCGTTGTGTTTGATGATCTAATTATTTTAGGGATGATGTTACATGATGTTCGATTGATCTTAGAATTTTCTTATACATGTATAGATAGAGGAGGAGGGCGATTATGATGGCGATGATTACGGCGAACCTGTTGAGGAGAACTACATGAGTTTGGATGAATCTTATAGTGGCAATGTAAGTGAGATCAATGTTGATAAAAACATAAATACAATCAACCGCACGGACACTTATATGTTTTTTTTGCATCATGCAGCGACATGACGATAATGATGATGATATGGATATAGATGATTCATTTGCTGAAAGCGCACTCCGGGCACGTTTTGAAAACATTTAGGAGAATAAATGACATAATAACCGCATGAGCGCTTACATGTATTTTTTTTAAAATGTGCTCAGATGGACACGGACGGGGACTTTGTCAGGAATATTGTGGATGATGAAAGTGACAAATCGCATGTTGATGCATCTCAGGATGACAGCTCCAGCAAAGTAAGTTTTGAAACTTACATACATTATATATTAAAATAATAACTGACTGACATACATGGTTTTATGCCTTAATTTACAGGGAAATGTAGATGGTCCTAGCGGGATGAATGAGCATGTTGTTGATGATCTGTTTAATTTTGACATCGGATTTGAATATCAGCAAGAATCATTGGAAGGTCATGAGGAAGACGTTCAGGTCACTAGGCGAGGCTTACATTTTCTATAACCTGCATGCTAAGAAACGTGGTTTCAATGTTAGAAAGGACTCACTGAAATTTTCAAAAGGTCCTGAGGGAGCTATGCATTTGAGGAAGTATGTGTGTTCGAGAGCTCGGAAGCGACAGGAAATATTTTGTACAATGGAAGGCAGGACACGTAGGTTCAGAGCAAAGAGTCGATGCTTCTACGACGCGCCTATAACTTTGAAGCTTGATAAAGAGCGTGACGTTTGGTATTTTAGCAGTTTCAGTGATGATCACAGTCACGTTCTAGCTGGACCGGATGAAGTCTCATTTCTCTGGTCTCATAATCAGATAAAAGAATTTCAGAAAGCTGAGATCTTAACTATGGCAGGTGTTGGAATCAGGAAACATATGATTTATGACAATTTTGTCCGTAGATACGGGTCATATGCAAAGGCTAGTTTTGGGAGGAAGAAGCTTTATCACATGTGTTATAGAGAGAAAATGAAGTTGCTTACACAAGGTGATGCAGACACTGCCATTGGAATCATGATGACCAGAAAAGACAGGGATCCAGATTTCTTCTTCGAGCACACCGTCGATGATGAAGGGAGGCTAAAAAACCTATTCTGGTGTGATTCTCAATCACGGCAAGACTATATTGACTACGGTGATGTGACCGTCTTCGCCAGCACATACATGATGAATAGGTATGGCATGCCATTTATATGTTTCGTCGGTCTGAACAACCACCATTGCACCACGGTATTCGGTTGTGCTATTGTGTCTAACGAGACGGAAGATACACATGTCTGGTTGCTTCAGACGTTTTTGAGGGCTGCTCACTGTCAGAAGAGGCCCATGTCAGTAATTACTGATGAAGATGCAACTATGATTAAGGCCATCAGAAAGGTGCTTTTGGACGTTTGACATCGTCTTTGCTCATGGCATATTGAGAAGAACATGCAGAAACACCTTCACCATAAGTCTATAAAGGAGTTCAGCTCTCTATTTTATTATGCCACTTCAAAAAAATTATTTGAGGAGAGATGGGCAACGTTTACTGCCAAATGGCAGTCGGAGAAAACAAAGACATGGTTACGTAGGATGTACAAGAAGAAAAGGCTTTGGGTTGCATCATATCTGTCTGCTGGGTTTTTCCTAGGTATGTGAAGTAACCAGCGAAGTGAGAGTCTGAATTCATGCCTTCACATGCATCTAGACTCCGGTATAACTATTGTTGACATGATTGTGCACTATGATAATTGCATAGTTCGTCTTCATGAGAACGAGGCGCATGACGATTGCACAAACACACTGACAGCCCTAGTACCAATCCTAGACGAGTGTACAGACCTTGACAAATCAGCTGCCCATGAGTTCACTGCGGCAAACTTTTATATCTTATAGGAAGATATGAAGAAGGCACGGGAGCTTGAGGTCCTTGAGATACTGAGAGGAGCAGACACTCACATATTCATACTAACATGGAAGGAAACTAGGGATATCAGATTCACTGTGGACTACACCCCTAGTAACTCCGAACAAACCGTGAAGTGCAGTTGCAGAAGTATGGATCGCAAAGGACTTCCTTGCAAACATATTCTTCTAGTTTTGATTCAGCTACGCTTACGTGAGATAACTAGGTGTTTAGTACTGCGAAGGTTGAGCAAAATTGCAAGGAGTGGACTTCCCGTGAAGTGTACTAGCAATTTTGCGTGGGGATGGGCAGGTACAGGGGAGAGAGCTAGGTACAGCGAGTTGACTATCTTATCTGCCGAAGCATCTCATAAAGCATTGCCATAAACCATTTTTGTTCGAGAAGTTGCAGGAGGCTCTGAGGGACATAATAGATAATGATTACACTGAGGAGGATGAGCCTGATGCAGAGCAAAAGTTTGTGAATGACGATGCATTTGAGCCTAATCGAGACCATGTTCTGGTTCGTGATTCCGCAAAAATTAACACCAAAGACGCATCAAAACAGAATGTTAAAGGCGGCGGTAAGGGTAGTCGTGATGTCACTAAAAATGGGCGATCTAAAGCTTTTGATGAGAAAAGCAAATGTCAATGTGGCCAGTGCGGTCTTCCGGGTCATTATAAGTCCACATGCCCTCAAAATCCTAAGTATGATTTTCGTATGTTCATGTTAATCTTGTTGTTCTCAAAATTTATTTGTTTTTTGTGAATTAACACATATCTTACTGTTTTTTATGCAGGAACTTTGCTTGATTCTTGGAGTATGGAAGATTACTTAGCCCTTCGATTGAAGACAGTTTCTTGATGGATTGCTTCTATCTACGAGATCATTTTTAATTTCTAAATGTTATATTATGTTATACGAGACTTATTTTACTTTATTGATGTCAAACTATGTGCTACGATATCCACATAACTATTGTTGATGCCAGACTATGTTATGTAACAAGTGTTTTTACTCTGTTTATTTGGATGTGTTGATGACACACTGTAGACCGTCACTGTATAATGTTGTTGTTCTGCACTATCGCCGCCGTATAATGTTGTTGTTCTGCACTGTCGCCATCGCTTATTCTACAGTCATTTTTAGTTTTTTTTTGTAAAAAAAAGCCCGACCAATGCGCTGGCCAGTCCAACATTACATAGACCGCACAGGCGGCACGGTCCCACAGGGCAGCGTCAGACAGCGGTAGCAAGTGAGTAAACCAGAGGAGTCTGACTTTCCCTTTGGCGCCGGCTATTTAAGTCGGTCGTCGCGCCCTCTGTCGGGCGAGGTGGGACTAAACAAATCCGCACCGGTTCCCGTTTCCCCGGGGATTAGTTGGGCCGTCGTGTGTCTTCAATTGAAAGCTTTATTGGGCCAGCCCACGCGGTCACCCGCATCACTCCCAACACGGCGGCGGCGATGGAATTTTTAGTCCCACCTCGCCTGCCGAACGGTGCACCGAACGTCTTACATATGGTACGTCGGCACTGGTCTTGAACTCCTCTGATAACCCGAAAGTTACTGGGCCGTCTTGGCTGCCCTGTTGGCCCGTTTGTAGACGTGCATAGTGTATATTCACCGGGCGGGCACTTTTTTTTGCCGACGTGCAAACTATATTCATCGGGCGAGCATTTTTTTAACAACATATAACTACACGAAACATGGACTGTTTTATTCGAACAAGTAGACGATGGAAGAAGTATGCATATGAGTAATTGAACTTTATACATGACGGCACAAAGACAAAATAATAATCCAAATGTCATTCTCAACTTTAATATTCAAACAAGTAGTGCCTTCTTCATCAAAGAAATATCAAAGTCAAAATAAATGTAAACATCATTTGAGTCTACAAATTTTTCTGTTACATAAAATTTGCCGCATTTATTTCTTCTTTGCATGCCGGGTAACTTTGTCTTTCACATCATTGAGCATATTTTCTCCGAAAAAATAAGCTGTGCAATCATTAGGTCCATTGATTTATCAATTGACCCCTCTTACAAATTCATATTAGTCCAATGTGAATTATATTACATAATGAATGAAATTAAATATGCACATTTCAAAAAGAACCACACCTGCGAAAAACAACTTGTCCGTTTTACACCGTCCTAGTATTGAAAGCAACGAAGGACAAATATTCCACATGAGTTGCTAGTTCATACATACAACGATTCATAAGTTTGCATTTTAGGTAAGATATTAAAATAATGTGAAAGTATATACGCACCCATCTTCCTGTTATGGCATCTTATACGTTTTAATAGGCCATGTAGACACATTCGGATAATTCACACCACTGCTCGCATTCGCATCACGTATGTCTTCTCCAAGTTGTTTTCTCTGTTCATATGAATGATAGGATGCAAAGGATTTATGTTAGTTCAATTACGAAATGATAGTTTCAATATGCCCATGTAAATTTATATCCTGCCAGCTCCTCAACTTGTTCTTTAACTTCACTGTCGAGTTCGCGTCCCATCAAAGAATCAAGAACCTGAAAGTCTTCCTTCGGGCAATGCATGGCGATCGAAACCCAGTGGGTATTTCCCTTATTAAGAGGAATATAAGTCTGCATCACAATGAATATACGATGTAAATAACACATATTGTTTTATTATTTATATCCCATATATGCATACATTAAGCCAATCGAATTTACCTTATCTTTTTTAAAATACTAATCAGCGCGTCTATTCACGGGTCCATTCTTCTTCGCCACTACTTCTTTCTCATTTTTTCCTGGCTCGGTGTCTGGTCTAAATTCAAGTAACCAATTTACCAGCAATGTCGTCATTATATGACGATCATCACCAACTACTCCCGACAGATACGAGGAATAAGCATTGATAACCTGCAAATAATGTAAAGGATGTATAACAACTCCAATATGCAGTGAACAGTAATAAACACAACAATAACTTACATCACGGTCAACCATTGATGGTTAAGAATCTTGCAAGCCCTCTATGCACTAAGACCTTCGCGCATGCCATCATTGAATATTTCCTTCTTTCTATGTTTGTGTGAGTGCTCATAAGCACGGACAAACTTAATAGACGCTTTCACCATATCGTATTCATCACTAAAATTTTGAAAGACTTCTTTCTGGAATAGTTCTACAACACATAACTCTAACATGTTACTAAATCAATGGTACATAGTAAGTTCAATGCAAAAACAATTTGAACAAGCTGAAAATTTATAAAACTCACTTGCTTTTGTAGAACGATTTTCATGCTTCGTCGGTTTAGTAACCACATAAGGAGACTTCACAAGGTTTGATACCTTGCGCTTCCGTTTCCCAACAATCTCCTCTGGTACCTCATCTTCTCTAAGAGAATCAACTGATCCACGTGATGCGATTTCATCTGTTCCTAAATATGTAACGGATTTCTCATCTGATACCTCAGGAACTTCAATAGGATCATCTTTATCACCCTTGAAACTATCCCAGAATTCAGGTGTGCACTAATAAGGTCTCTTTTCTTCAGAATCATTAAGATCATCTTCATCATCCTCTTGCACATTCTTTTTTGATGGTGTTTTCAAATCGTCCATATCAAGATGATATACCCATTATTTACGAGGGTCTCTACCATAGTTTCTAGATTCACTGTTATCAACATACTCATTCTCTTCTTCTTTTTCAATATCACCGGCTTTGTAGAAGATGTCGCTTTTGTTCAATTTCTCTATCACCCTTTGTGATTACAAATAAGTTTTAGTTAGTTATGGTGACACATCAAAAAACAAAATGAACAACAAAAAAATGAAACTTGTACCTGTGCTACTAGCTCTGGCATACGAATCATATCCTTACGAATATGCTTCAGCTCAGTCATAATCTGATCCATAATAGGGTTCTGGCTAGCGGAAGCCTCAGATGTACTAACACCTTTCCTCCTTCCTGTAATGTTAGACCTTTTCGTACTGCTTTTCTTGTTTTTTCAGCTTGTTCCACTCTAATTTTATTTAATCGATAATCTTCAGTTATAGTGTCATCGATCTACAACATTAAGAATCATACATTCAAACTATAACTAATAATTAATTGCAGGAATGAAATGAAAAAATAGATTGCAAGTGTTACCATCCCAATACCACGGCCATGTTGAAAGTCATATTTGTCTCTTTTCTCCGCTGCATCTTCTTTCCAGTTCCTCATCAAGGGGCTCAACAGCCTAACGGATCATACTACGGACCGGTGCTTGGCTGCACCTTCTCCCAATATAGATACTGCAAAACAAGAAAACAATCACATACCATGTGTTACACTATTATTACATAATAGAAATGTTCAATTTAATAAATATATCATACCTGCAGAAGTGCTAGGTTGCCACGTGGCCATTCCCTAACACGGCCGGGCTGCAAGACCATACCAATCTTCGACAAACAAAACCTCAAAGTGAACACATTCCAGTTGAACTTTTTTATCTCCCTGACATCTTGCACTAGTGCATAATAATTTTTTGGAATGTACTCATCAGACACTGGTGCAATAATAGTCCCTAACAGGACGAGAAACGCCGTCCGAACAAATTCATCATCGGCGTTTTTATTCCTCACAATCTTGTCAATGAGATCATCAATCATGATTTTCCCAAATTAACTGGATTTTTTTATTGCTTTCCCTTGGTCCATACTCAAAAAACTAGAAACATCAACTTCTTAATTCATTCTTCCAAGCAAATATAGCATGCACATCATCAGGCCGCAGTGAAATCAACTCTTTCTTTCCAGCTGTCTCTTGGACCATGATTTTTTACTACTAGAATTGTAACCTTGAATCATAAACTGAAGCAAAATTTCACGCATCTTAACCGAAGGTATTCGTAACATACCCTCCATCTCTGTTTCATAAAATAAAAAGCGCTGACTTGGTGTTAACTTATTAACAAGACTAACCCACTTTTCTACGGAACATGCAATCGCACCATCAATGTCCATATTGCATATAACATTATCAATGTCACGTTACATGCAACTGAGATGTTATATTATGAAGAGTAGACATATATTGAACAAGTGTTGAACAAAATACCTATCTGACGGCAACGCCAGCGGCAGCCGGGAAACAACAGGGCGGTGAAGGCGGCAAGCGGGGACCGAGCGGTGTGGGCGGCGGCCGACGCCGATTCAGAGCGGACGTCGAGAGTAGGGTTTAGATCGGGCGCGTCGTCGACGCTTGTGGCCAAAAAGCACATGCACGACGTGACTGGGCCCGGCAACCGAGGTTGTCAGGAATATTCTCTCAGATAGCGACGGATCATGGAGATTTTTTTGCCGTCGGGCCCGCGGTGATCAGTTCACAATCAATGACTAGTTTATATACATTTGGTGTCGGGCTAGACGTCGACGTCGTTGACTAGTTTATATTGTTTTGTAATTCAATTTAAATAAGCATCCATTTTCATTATAATTTTTACTATCTACCAAAGGAGCTCATTTTTTCCACATGCTACAATGACCATGCGCAGCATGCACAACAAATTTTGTCGTGTTTCGAGGCTGTATGGATTTTCTATGATTTTCCGGATCGAAACCACCTAAAATACTGCCCGCACGTGACGCAACATGCGTTCGTTGTCGGATTTTGTTCATTTTTGGCATGAGGTACAGGGGTGGGGCCCCACACGCCCTGCCAAAAGTTAGGTAGATTCCGTGAAAGCGCTCGGGTACTTCATGTGGAAGGCGGAGGTTTCAGTATGAAGGGAATGGACCCTCGATCATGCGTCTCTCCTTCGCATCCGCCAAACGGGCTCATTTTTTCATGTGCTACAATGACCATGCATAGCACACACAACAAATTTTGTCGCGTTTCAAGGATGTATGGGTTTTCTATGATTTCCGGACAGAAAACCCATGAAATATTGCCCAGACGTGACGCAACGTGCGTTCGTTGTCGGATTTCATTCATTTTTGGCGTGGGGTACCGAGGTGGGGCCCCACACGCCCTGCCAAAAGTTGGGTAGATTCTGCGAAAGCGCTCGAGTACTTCATGTGGAAGGCGTTAGTTTCTGTATGGAGGGAATGGACCCTCGGTCATGCGTCTCTCCTTCGCATCCGCCAAACGGGCTCATTTTTTTCCACGTGCTACAATGACCATGCACAGCATGCACGACAAATTTTGTCGCGTTTCGAGGTTGTATGGATTTTTTATGATTTTCCGGGCCGAAAACCCCTAAAATACTGCCTCGACGTGACACAACGTGCGTTCGTTGTCGGATTTCATTCATTTTTGGCATGGGGTACCGGGGTGGGGCCCCATACGCCCTGGGAAAAGTTGGGTGCATTCAACGAAAGTGGTCGGGTACTTCATGTGGAAGGCGTTGGTTTCAGTATGGAGGGAATGGATCCTCGGTCGTGCATCTCTCCTTCGCATCCGCCAAATGGGCTCATTTTTTCCACGTGCTAAAATGACCATGCACAGCATGCACAACCAATTTTGTCGCGTTTCAAGGCTGTATGGATTTTCTATGATTTTCCGGGCCAAAAACCCCTAAAATACAGCCCGGACATGACGGAACATGTGTTCGTTGTCGGATTTCGTTCATTTTTCTACTAGGGTGGGGCCCCACACGCCCTGCCAAAAGTTGGGTAGATTCCATGAAAGTGCTCACCTATTTCATGTGGAAGGCGGTAGTTTCGGTATGGAGGACCCTCGGTCGTGCGTCTCTCCTTCGCATCCGCCAAACGGGCTCATTTTTTTCCACATGCTACAATGACCATGCACAGCACGCACGAAAAATTTTGTCGCGGTTCGAGGCTGTATGGATTTTCTATGATTTTTCGTGCCGAAAACCCCTAAAATACTGCCCGGACATTGACGCAACATGCGTTCGTTGTCGGATTTTGTTCATTTTTGGCATGGGATAACGGGGAGGGCCCCACAGGCCCCGCCAAAAGTTTGGTAGATTCCATGAAAGCGCTCGGGTACTTCATGTGGAAGGCGGCGGTTTTGGTATGGAGGGAATGGACCCTCGGTCGTGCGTCTCTCCTTCGCATCCGCCAAATGGGCTCATTTTTTCCACATGCTATAATGACCATGCACAGCACACATAACAAATTTTGTCGCGTTTCGAGGCTATATGGATTTTCTATGATTTTCTGGGCCGAAATCCCCTAAAATACTGGTCGGACGTGCCGCAACGTGCGTTCGTTGTCGGATTTTGTTCATTTTTTGCGTGGGGTACCGGGGTGGGGCCCACACGCCCTGGCAAAAGTTGGGTGCATTCCGTGAAACCGCTCGGGTACTTCATGTAGAAGGCGGTGGTTTCGGTATGGAGGGAACGGACCCTCGGTTGTGCATCTCTCCTTCACATCCGCCAAACGGTCTCAGTTTTTTTTTTCCATGTGCTACAATGACCATGCACAACATGCATGACAAATTTTGTCACTTTCGAGGCTGTATGGATTTTCTATGATTTTTTGGGCCGAAAATCCCTAAAATAATGCCCGGACGTGACACAACGTGCGTTCGTTGTCGGATTTCATTTATTTTTGGCATGGCGTACCGGGGTGGGGCCCCACATGCCCTGGCAAAAGTTGGGTGCATTCCATGAAAGCGCTCGGGTACTTCATGTGGAAGGCGGTGGTTTCGGTATGGAGGGAATGGATCCTCGGTCGTGCGTCTCTCCTTCGCATCCGCCAAATGGGCTAATTTTTTCCACGTGCTACAATGACCATGCACAGCACGCATGACAAAGTTTGTCGCGTTTCAAGGCTGTATGGATTTTCTATGATTTTCCGGGCCAAAAACCCCTAAAATACAGCCCGGATGTGACGCAACGTGCGTTCGTTGTCGGATTTCGTTCATTTTTGGCCGGGGTACCGAGGTGGGGCCCCACACGCCCTGCCAAAAGTTGGGTAGATTCCATGAAAGTGCTCGGGTATTTCATGTGGAAGGCGGTGGTTTCGGTATGGAGGGAATGGACCCTCGGTCGTGCGTCTCTCCTTCGCATCCGCCAAATAGGCTCATTTTTTTTCCACGTGCTACAATGACCATGCACAGCACGCACGGCAAATTTTGTCGCGTTTCGAGGCTGTAAGGATTATCTATGATTTTTCGTGCCGAAAACCCCTAAAATACTGCCCGGACATGAGGCAACGTGCGTTTGTTGTCGGGTTTCGTTCATTTTTGGCATGGGATAACGGGGTGGGGCCCCACACGCCCTGCCAAAAGTTGGGTAGATTCCATGAAAGCGCTTCGGGTACTTCATATGGAAGGCGGCGGTTTTGGTATGGAGGGAATGGACCCTCGGTCGTGCGTCTCTCCTTCGCATCCGCCAAACGAGATCATTTTTCCATGTGCTATAATGACCATGCACAACACACACGACAAATTTTGTCACGTTTCGAGGCTATATGGATTTTCTAGGATTTTCCGGGCCGAAATACCCTCAAAAACTGGTCGGACATGCTGCACGTGTGTTCGTTGTCCGATTTTGTTCATTTTTGGCGTGGGGTACCGGGGTGGGGCCCACACGCCCTGGCAAAAGTTGGGTGCATTCCGTGAAAGCGCTCGGGTACTTCATGTAGAAGGCAGTGGTTTCGGTATGGAGGGAACGGACCCTCGGTTGTGCATCTCTCCTTCACATCCGCCAAATGGTCTCATTTTTTTCCACGTGCTACAATGACCATGCACAGCATGCACGACAAATTTTGTCGCGTTTCGAGGATGTATGGATTTTCTATGATTTTTCGGGTCAAAAACCCCTAAAATAATGCACGGACGTGACACAACGTGCGTTCCTTGTCGGATTTCATTCATTTTTGGCATGGGGTACCGGGGTGGGGCCCCACACGCCCTGGCAAAAGTTGGGTGCATTCCATGAAAGCGCTCGGGTACTTGCTGTGGAAGGCGGTGGTTTCGGTATGGAGGGAATGGACCCTCAATCGTGCGTATCTCCTTCGCATCTGCCAAACGGGCTCATTTTTTCCATGTGCTACAATGACCATGCACAACACGCATGACAAATTTTGTCGTGTTTCAAGGCTGTATGGATTTTCTATGATTTTTCGGGCCAAAAACCCTAAAATACAGCCCGGACGTGACGCAACGTGCGTGTTGGAAATATGCCCTAGAGGCAATAATAAATTAGTTATTATTATATTTCCTTGTTCATGATAATCGTTTATTATCCATGCTATAATTGTATTGATAGGAAACTCAGATACATGTGTGGATACATAGACAACACCATGTCCCTAGTAAGCCTCTAGTTGACTAGCTCGTTGATCAATAGATGGTTACGGTTTCCTGGCCATGGACATTGGATATCGTTGATAACGGGATCACATCATTAGGAGAATGATGTGATGGACAAAGACCCAATCCTAAGCCTAGCACAAGATCATGTAGTTCGTATGCTAAAGCTTTTCTAATGTCAAGTATCATTTCCTTAGACCATGAGATTGTGCAACTCCCGGATACCGTAGGAGTGCTTTGGGTGTGCCAAACGTCACAACGTAACTGGGTGGCTATAAAGGTACACTACGGGTATCTCTGAAAGTGTCTGTTGGGTTGGCACGAATCGAGATTGGGATTTTGTCACTCCGTGTAAACGGAGAGGTATCTCTGGGCCCACTCGGTAGGACATCATCATAATGTGCACAATGTGACCAAGGGGTTGATCACGGGATGATGTGTTACGGAACGAGTAAAGAGACTTGCCGGTAACGAGATTGAACAAGGTATCGGTATACCGACGATCGAATCTCGGGCAAGTACCATACCGCTAGACAAAGGGAATTGTATACGGGATTGATTGAGTCCTTGACATCGTGGTTCATCCGATGAGATCATCGTGGAACATGTGGGAGCCAACATGGGTATCCAGATCCCGCTGTTGGTTATTGACCGGAGAACATCTCGGTCATGACTACATGTCTCCCGAACCCGTAGGGTCTACACACTTAAGGTTCGATGACGCTAGGGTTATAAAGGAAGCTTGTATGTGGTTACCGAATGTTGTTCGGAGTCCCGGATGAGATCCCGGACGTCACGAGGAGTTCCGGAATGGTCCGGAGGTAAAGATTTATATATAGGAAGTCCTGTTTCGGCCATCGGGACAAGTTTCGAGGTCATCGGTATTGTACCGGGACCACCGGAAGGGTCCCAGGGGCCCACCGAGTGGGTCCACCTGCCCCGGGGGGCCACATGGGCTGTAGGGGGTGCGCCTTGGCCTACATGGGCCAAGGGCACCAGCCCCTAGAGGCCCATGCGCCAAGATATAGGAAAAAGGGGAGAGTCCTAAAGGGGGAAGGCACCTGCGAGGTGCCTTGGGGAGGATGGACTCCTCCCCCCTCTTAGCCGCACCCCTTTCTTGGAGGAAGGGGCAAGGCTGCGCCTCCCCCCTCTCCCCTGCCCCTATATATAGTGGAGGGGAGGGAGGGCATCCATACCTGAGCCCTTGGCGCCTCCCTCCCTCCCGTGACACCTCCTCCTCTCCCGTAGGTGCTTGGCGAAGCCCTGCAGGATTGCCACGCTCCTCCATCACCACCACGCCGTTGTGTTGCTGCTGGATGGAGTCTTCCTCAACCTCTCCCTCTCTCCTTGCTGGATCAAGGCGTGGGAGACATCGTCGAGCTGTACGTGTGTTGAACGCGGAGGTGCCGTCCGTTCGGCACTAGGATCATCGGTGATCTGAATCACGACGAGTACGACTCCATCAACCCCGTTCACTTGAACGCTTCCGCTTAGTGATCTACAAGGGTATGTAGATGCACTCTCCTTTCTACTCGTTGCTGGTCTCTCCATAGATAGATCTTGGTGACGCGTAGGAAATTTTTTGAATTTCTGCTACGTTCCCCAACAGTGCGTTCGTTGTCGGATTTCGTTCATTTGGCCTGGGGTACCTGGGTGGGGCCCCACACACCCTGCCAAAAGTTGGGTAGATTCCATGAAAGTGCTCGGGTATTTCATGTGGAAGGCGGTGGTTTCGGTATGGAGGGAATGGACCCTCGGTCATGCGTCTCTCCTTCGCATCCGTCAAACGGGCTCATTTTTTCCACATGCTACAATGACCATGCACAGCACGCACGACAAATTTTGTCGCGTTTCGAGGCTGTATGGATTTTCTATGATTTTTCATGCCGAAAACCCCTAAAATACTGCCCAGACATGACGCAACGTGCGTTCGTTGTCGGATTTCGTTCATTTTTGGCGTGGGATAACGGGGTGGGGCCCCACACGCCCTGCCAAAAGTGGGGTAGATTCCATGAAAGCGCTCGGGTACTTCATGTGGAAGGCGGCCATTTTGGTATGGAGGGAATGGACCCTCGGTCGTGTGTCTCTCCTTCGCATCCGCCAAACAGGCTCATTTTTCCACGTGCTATAATGACCATGCACAGCACACACGACAAGTTTTGTCGCGTTTCGAGGCTATATGGATTTTCTATGATTTTCTGGGCCGAAATCCCCTAAAATACTGGTCGGACGTGCCGCAACGTGCGTTCATTGTCAGATTTCATTCATTTTTGGCGTGGGCTACCGGGGTGGGGCCCACACGCCCTGGCAAAAGTTGGGTGCATTTCGTGAAAGAGCTCGGGTACTTCATGTAGAAGGTGGTTGTTTTTTGGTATGGAGGGAACGGACCCTCGGTTGTGCATCTCTCCTTCACATCCGCCAAACGGTCTCATTTTTTCCCACATGCTACAATGACCATGCACAGCACGCATGACAAATTTTGTCGCGTTTCGAGGCTGTATGGATTTTCTATGATTTTTCGTGCCGAAAACCCCTAAAATACTGCCCAGAGATGACGCAACATGCGTTCGTTGTCGGATTTCATTCATTTTTGGCGTTGGATAACGGGGTGGGGCCCCACACGCCCTGCCAAAAGTTGGGTAGATTCCATGAAAGCGCTCGGGTACTTCATGTCGAAGGCGGCGGTTTTGGTATGGAGGGAATGGACCCTCGATCGTGCGTCTCTCCTTTGCATCCGCCAAACGGGCTCATTTTTCCACGTGCTATAATGATCATGCACAGCACACACGACAAATTTTGTCGCGTTTCGAGACTATATGGATTTTCTATGATTTTCCGGGCCGAAATCCCCTAAAATACTGGTCGGACGTGCCGCAACGTGCGTTCATTGTCAGATTTTGTTCATTTTTGGCGTGGGGCACCGGGGTGGGGCCCACACGCCCTGGCAAAAGTTGGGTGCATTCAGTGAAAGCGCTCGGGTACTTCATGTAGAAGGCGGTGGTTTCGGTATGGAGGAAACGGACCCTCAGTTGTGCGTCTCTCCTTCACATCCGCCAAAGGGTCTCATTTTTTCCATGTGCTACAATGACCATGCATAGCATGCACGACAAATTTTGTCGCGTTCCAAGGCTATATGGATTTTCTATGATTTTTCAGGCCAAAAACCCCTAAAATAATTCCCGAACGTGACACAACGTGCGTTCGTTGTCGGATTTCATTCATTTTTGGCATAGGGTACCTGGGTGGGGCCCCAGACGCCCTGGCAAAATTTGGGTAGATTCCGTGAAAGCGCTCGGATACTTCATGTGGAAGGCGGTGGTGTCAGTATGGAGGGAATGGACCCTCGATCGTGCGTCTCTCCTTCGATCCGCCAAATGGGCTCATGTTTTTCCACGTGCTACAATGACCATGCACAACACGCATGACAAATTTTGTCGCTTTTCGAGGCTGTATGGATTTTCTATGATTTTCCGGGCCGAAAACCCCTAAAATACTGCCCGGACATGACGCAACATGCGTTCGTTGTTGAATTTCGTTCATTTTTGGCGTGGGGTACCGGGGTGGGGCCCCACACACCCTGCGAAAAGTTGGGTAGATTCCATGCAAGCGCTCGGGTACTTCATGTGGAAGGCGGTGATTCCGGTATGGAGGGAATAGACCATCAGTCGTGCGTCTCTCCTTCGCATCCGCCAAACGGGCACATTTTTTTCCACGTGCTACAATGACCATGCACATCATGCACGACAAATTTTTTCGCGTTTCGAGGCTGTATGGATTATCTATTATTTTCCGGGCCGAAAACCCCTAAAATACTGCCCGGATGTGACGCAACGTGCGTTCATTGTCAGATTTCGTTCATTTTGGCCTGGGGTACCGCGGTGGGGCCCCACACACCCTGCCAAAATTTAGGTAGATTCCGTGAAAGCGCTCGTGTACTTCATGTAGAAGGTGGTGGTTTCGGTATGAAGAGAATGGACCCTTGGTCGTGCATCTCTCCTTCGCATCCGCCAAACGGGCTCATTTTTTTCCACGTGCTACAATGACCATGCACAGCACGCATGAAAATTTTTGTCACCTTTCGAGGCTGTACGGACTTTCTATGATTTTTCGTGTCGAAAACCCCTAAAATACTGCCCGGACGTGACGCAATGTGTGTTCGTTGTCGGATTTCGTTCGTTTTTTGCATGGGGTACCCAGGTGGGGCATCACACGCCCTGCCAAAAGTTGGGTAGATTCCACGAAAGCGCTCGGGTACTTCATGTGGAAGGCGGTGGTCTCAGTATGGAAGGAATGGACCCTCGGTCGTGCGTCTCTCCTTCGCATCTGCCAAACGTGCTCATTTTTTTCCACGTGCTACAATGACCATGCACAACACGCACAACAAATTTTGTCGCGTTTCGAGGCTATATGGATTTTCTATGATTTTCCGGGTCAAAAACCCCTAAAATACTGCCCGGACGTGATGCAACATGCGTTCGTTGTCGGATATCGTTCATTTTTTGCGTGGGGTACCGGGGTGGGACCCCACACGCATTGGCAAAATTTGGGTGCATTCCGTGAAACCGTTGGCAAAAGTTGTGTTCGTTCTCGAATTTTGTTTATTTTTGGTGTGGGATCCCCGGGTGAGTCCGCACACGCCTGCCAAATGTTGTATTGGTGTGTGGCATTCGCATGATTTCATCGTTGCTAAATATTTCTTCCCGGACCAACGACTTTTTCCTCAGTATACAAAAAAATTTATTCGTAATTTTGAATATCTTCTCATTCTCGATATTATCATACTAAACCAACAATATCTTACACATAATAAATAACAAACATTCAAACAAACTAACTTTTTTCATTATAATTTCGTTGAACATAGATATATTTTACATACTTCATCCAACGTTAAATGACTTCATTTAAACTTAAACGAGTTCATCCAAACATAAATGAGTTCATCGAAACATAAATGAGTTCATACATAGTCCAGCCCTTCCTACCAAGATGCTCACCCAAGCCTTTTGTTGTAAAGCTAGCCCCGAATACCTGGTGTTCCAATCGACACCCGTCCCTCACCTTCACCGCTTTGATGCAAGAGTGCACATCGGCCTTGGTCCCGCAGTAGATGGCCAACCTTTGGTTTTTCAGGGTAGAGCCATGCCTACCACTGATTTAGCCATTCAGCCCGCTGTTGTGGAAGCTATCCTATACCTATGAACCAAGTTCCTGCATGTGGCAACGAGGCGGGAGTTCTGCTTTTTCCCCATTGTGGCAGAAGCAGGAATGCAGCCTTCTCCCGCTATCCAAGGAGATGACCCCACAATCGCTCGCCTGGTGCAATACATCACTGCCCAGGGGATGATGATTTCAAAGATGCTTGCCGAGTTTAGAACCATGGACAACTATGCGGTACGAGTTGTCAAGGAAGCTTACCGTGAGGCTCGTAAATTTGCATCTCAACCCGTTTGCCCAATGCCATCCGAACCCGTGCTACCCTGTCAGCCTGTGATGTTGCCCAAGCCAAACATCATCACCCTCGACAAGGCTCTTTTTCGGATCCACCAGCAGCATTTGCTTGGATCCATTTCAGCCACACCTCCGGTAGTAGAGCCCCAACCCATCACTACTAGGAAAAGGGGTATAGATGATATGGACACTAATGGCGCACCAGGCATGTGGTGCGCCACTACTATATAGCAGTGGCGCACCATGTGTTGGTGCGCCATTAGTGTGATAGACACTAATGGCGCACCAGAACCATGGTGCGCCACTAGTAACAACTTTTTTTCCAAAAATACTAATGGCGCACCAGGGCACACTGCGCCATTACTAGTTTTAACTAGTAATGGCGCACCAGCCACACAGTGCGCCACTACTATATTTTTTTATTTTTTTGCAAAACTACTAATGGCGCACCACCAGCTGGTGCGCCATTAGTAACCAGGGTTACTAATGGTGCATTTGTAGTTGGTGCACCATTAGTAACCTGGGACCAGCTAGATATTTTGGACAGCCGCACCTACACACTCACTTTCCCCACTTCATTCTCTCCACCTCCTCCTCCAAGATTGTCTCGGCTGCCTCCTCCTCCTCACCTCATTTGCAACATATACTCATCCAAATTAAGTGGTTAAATTACCTTTTTTGATAGGTAAGTAAGGGGAAAGCTATCTTTATGTTGTAGATCAATTTTTCTCTCCCTCCAACAACGTGCACATGCACTTTTTATGGCCTAGCTAGATCTATGTATGTTTGTGGTGTTGCATATGTTTTTGGTGTTGCATATATGTTTGTGTTTGCAGGTACCGGTATTTGAAATGCGATAGTTGCCAATATTTTGCCGGAATGTTGATTCATTTCCGTTTCAGCGAGAATTTTGGCACTATGCATTCTTTTTGGTCCTATTTTTAGGCAAAGTCATGCCAATTTTTTTCTTGGTTATACAATATCGTTTTGCTCTACCCCGCAGGCAACCATGGTCCGCACGATGATCGAAAGCATCGTGAATAGGTTTTTGAGCTCCGTGAAGGCCGAGATGCTTCAAAAGAACGAGACGGAGATAAGATGTCCGTGTCGAAGATGCAAGCTGAGGAGCCTTATTGACCCGGATTCTGTACAAGTGTGGGACCACCTGCTCTTGCGTGGTTTGATGGAAGGCTATCGGTGGCAAGGTGATGAAGATGATTATGAAGTCGTCCATGGGGGCCGGGTAAGAAATGAGGAAGGGCAGCAAGACAACCGCGGCTATGGCGGGCAAGAAGATGAAGAATCTCCAGGACATGATCACGAAGTAGATGCAGTACACAGTCATCATGTAGAAGATGCCGGACATGATGATGAGGAAGATGCCGGAGTAGACGAAGGGCATTATCATGAAGATGAAGATGCCGGAGTAGACGACGATGGACCATCGATGTGCTGGGTGCAGGACCCTCATATTCGAGAGCTGCTTCTCAAGCAGACGGATAACACAAGAGCTGTCGCCCGAGAGAAAGCCAAGCCGGATCAACTGGAGATAGATGCGGTTACTCCATTGTATGAAGGATGCAGGCCCGAGGATACCGGCCTGAAAGTAACGCTCATGGCTCTGGAGATGAAGGTAAAACACAAAATCACTAACGCATGCTTCAACGAGAACATGTCATTCTGGCACGAACGTCTTCCCAAGGGGAACAAGTGCCCGACCAGTTTCGAGGAGGCGAAGAAAATCGTGTGTCCTATGGATTTACCGCATGTGAAATACCATGTGTGCATGAACAATTGCATCATTTATCGGGACAAGCACGTGGAGTCTACCATATGTCCGGTGTGCGGCGTCACTCGATACAAGAAGAGGAAGAAAGCTCCTCAAAAAGTGGTGTGGTACTTTCCGATCACTCCTCGTCTGCCGCGGTATTTCGCGGACCCTAAGGTAGCAAAGCTCTTGCGTTGGCATGTGGATAGGGAGGAGAAAAAGCGAGAAGATGACGCAAATGATCCGGAGATAAATAAAAAAGACAAGATGCTGAGTCACCCTAAGGATGGGAGCCAGTGGCAAGCGTTGAACTTCGAACACCCAGAATTTTGGAAGGATCCAAGGAACATCATGCTGGGCGCGAGCACCAATGGAGTCAATCCGTTTGGCAGCCAGAGAAGCACACATAGCACCTGGCCTGTGTTTGTGTGGATGTACAACCTTCCCCCTGGTTGTGCATGAAGAGGAAGTACATTCACATGAGTATGCTAATTGAAGGGCCAAAACAACCAGGGAACGACATCAATCTGTATCTGGGGCTGCTGAAAGAGGAGCTAGACACGCTGTGGAAAACGCCAGCCAATACGTGGGATGCTGCAGAGAAAGAATATTTCCCTATGTGAGTCGCACTGCTCACGACGGTGCATGACTATCTTGGTTACGGATATGTCGCGGGGCAGGTGGTCCATGGATTTTCTGGATGCATCAGGTGCATGGATGACACAACTTATCACCAGCTAGATAGAGATCCCGGGTCTTTGAAAACCTCGTTCATGGGACATCGAAGGTGGCTTCGCGACGATGACTCATGGAGGAAACGCAAGGATCTGTTCGATGGTGAAACCGAACCCCGAAGACGCCCGCGTACGAGGAGCGGCGAGGAAATAGACGAGCTGTTGAAAAATTGGAAAGATTGCCCATTGCCGTGAAAGAAGCAAAAGGCACCACAGTCGGGAAAGAAGCGAAAGGCGCCAGAGCCGCTGCTGAAGGTATGGAAAACGAGGTCTGTTTTCTGGGACTTGCTGTACTTGAAGATCCACCGTGTGCCTCACAGCCTTGATGTCATGCATATCACGAAGAACGTGTGCGAGAGTCTTCTTGGTACCCTGCTCAACATGCCAGAGAGGACCAAAGATGGGCCGAAAGCAAGGGCAGACTTGAATTCAATGGGCATCAGGGAGGAGCTTCACGCTAATGATGGTGATGATGAGGCGAAGCAGGACACGAAAAGTCGTCGCAAAGGCAAAAAGGCCAAGAAGACCGGAAATGACTTCCCTCTCACGTGCTTCACTCTAAGTTAGGAGGAGATCGATCAGTTTTTCACCTGCCTTGTATGAGTAAAACTTCCTTATGGTTACACGGGGAAGATAAGCAGATACCTAGACTCAGCGAAGCAGAAGTTCAGCGGGATGAAGTCTCATGACCGTCACATGCTGATGACGCAGATACTTCCAGTTGCAATCCGTGGGATCATGGACGCGCACGTCCGTGAAATGCTATTTGGCCTATGCAAATTTTTTGATGTCATCTCTCGGAAGTCGGTTGGCGTGAGGCAACTCAGAGGGCTACAGGAAGAGATCATGGAGATACTATGCAAGCTTGAGATGTACTTCCCGCCCGCATTCTTTGACGTTATGGTGCATCTGCTAGTCCATATCATGGAGGATATCATCCAACTCGGGCCAACGTTCCTACACAGCATGATGCCGTTCGAAAGGATGAATGGTGTCATCAAAGGATACGTTCGCAACATGTCCCGTCCAGAGGGAAGCATAGCCAGGGGCTTTCTGACCGAAGAGTGCATCTCCTACCGCACGAGTTATCTAGGCATCAAGAACCCCGTTGGTCTACCCGTCAACAGGCACCTCGGCAGGCTCACTGGATGGGGTCACCGCGAGGGTCGCCGCAAAATGCATGTCGACTTGGAGGGTCGAATCCCCGACTTTGAAAGAGCAAACCTAGTCGCGCTACAACACATAGACGTGGTCGATCCTTGGGTGGTAGAGCACAAAACCTTTATTAAGAAGACGTACAATGACCGAGGCCAACAGAGGATGGATGGAGATATAATCAAAGAGCACAACTCATGTTTCACGCGTTGGTTCAAGCAGAAGCTTCTATCGTACCCTTTACATGAGGATTATTCCATGGAAGAACAACTCATATTTGCCTTGTCACAGGACGCCGAGCACAACCTGATGATGTATGAGGCGTACGATATCAACGGCCACACATTCTACACTGAGGGAAAGGACATGAAGAGCGATGGTTATCAGAACTCTGGGGTAACGATGGAATGCTACACCGGTAACGACAAGGACATATACTATAGAAGGATCGAGGAGATCTGGGAGATGAGCTACGCTGGAGAGAAGGTCCCGATGTTCCGTGTCAGATGGGCCAAGAGCGTCATAAAAGAAGACCGGTATTTCACCACCATGGTTATACTCGAAGCCAAGTCCAAGACTGCGGGCGGAAACGTCACCGCGAAAAATGAGCCATGGGTACTGGCTTCCCAATTGGACCAGTGCTTCTTCATTACCGACCCGTCAAAGCCTAGTCGTGTTGTCGTGAGGAGAGGCAAAAGGAAGATCATCGGAATGGATGGAGTCGCCAATGAGCAAGACTTCGACAAGTACGGCGACCCGAAGATGGAACATGACGACGACGATGAAGTACCAGAATACACCACAAGAAGAAGCAGGACCACCCTACCTAACGGACGTCCGTTCAAGAGAAGAACTCCATTTATGAAAAATAAGGGCAAGAAGATTGTGAACAGATAGCTAGCTAAGATCGATTGTATTTAATTGTAGCCTTCATTTCTCGATTATATTTCATGGGCACTTTTTGAACTCATGAATATTTTTAAATTCCATGGTCACTTTTTGAATTCATGAATATTTTTTCAAATTTGATGATATTTTTTCATATTCAATATGAAAAAATATTGAATATTCATGAGGACACTCGATCTCGATCCCCCTCCATCTCGATCGCTATCCCCCCTTGCCAGATCCCCCTCTCTGTCGAGCACCCCCCGCACCCTCCCCCGCTCCACCGCCGCCGACGACCCCCCGCACCCTCCCCCGCTCCACCGCCGCCGCCGACCCCCAACAGCCTCCCCCGCTCCACCGCCGCCGAGCACCCCCCGCACCCTCCCTCGCTCCACCGTCGCCGCCGACCCCCCGCACCCTCCCCCGCTCCACCGTCACAAATGAATGCAACTAAAAATCCAAAAAAAACAAATTTGATTGTATTTTCAAATAACAAATTTGATGATATTTTCAAATAACAAATTTTTTTCATACTCATAAATATTTTCAAATAATAAATTTGATGATATTTTTAAAAAATTTATTACTGTTTCATGTTCATATTCATTTTCTAAAAAATTATTAGATTCAACAAAAAAAATTACTTATGGCGCACCGCTGGCTGGTGCGCCATTGCTATGCAAAAAAAACATACTAATGGCGCACCGCTAGGTGGTGCGCCATTGCTATCTAAAAATAGATTACTAATGGCGCACGGCTCGGGGGTGCGCCATTGCTATGCAAAAAAAAACATACTGATGGCGCACCGCTAGGGGGTGCGCCATTAGTAATCTTCCCCCAAGCTAATTCGCCCGATCCCCCTTGTGTGTGTTGTCCATCTCATGTTCGTCCTTCTCTCTCCCAATCTCACATCTCTCCGACCCACTGCGCCGCCGCCCCCACTGCGCAGCCGCCCGTCCTCCTCCGCCCATAAGCCCCCTCCTCCTCCGCCCGTCCTCCTCCGCCCGTAAGCCCCCTCCTCTTGACTAACTCGACTCCCCTGGCCTTCGCGCGCAGTTCACCATCCCGGATCTCCGACTGCATCACCTGCTGCGGCGGCAACATCCACAGCGTCGACGTCTTCGTCTCCGGCGACGCCCCCGTCTTCTATGCCCGCAGGTATCCCATCCAACTCACCCCCGCCTCCATTTCCCACCTCTCCCTCTCTACTCCTCCCTCCTTGCCCTCTCCCTCTCTCCACGGTCCCCTCTCTTCTCTGTCTCCACCTTCTGTTCTTGCCAGTGAGGTGTTTGATTAAATGTCAATTCAAACGATTGATGCAGCCGCGTCCACTGGAGCACCACGACCGTGTCTGCGACCTCGTCTCTGCTCCGCCGCCGTCTACGGCCTCGTCTGTGACCGCGTCCATCGATCCGGGCACGGTGAGAGCAGACCAGAGCCTCCTGCCAGTACACCCGTTTGCCACCCCGTTAGAGCAATCTTGATTAGTTAGTTTCTAGGTTAGTTGTAATCTTGATTAGTTAGTTTCTAGGTCAGTTGTAATCACCAAAAAAGTATGAGGCATGACAGGTTCCTTTAGTCAAAGTTTGTCGAGGGTGGGTGTTCATAGTTTGTCGAGGGAAGGTCGATGATTTGAAGCTTGGTAGCTAACGTACCAAAACTGATAGAGATTCACGCATAAGTAGAGAAGAGGGTAATCCATGCACTCTATATATGCTACAGAAGATGCATGCTAAAATCATTTCATTCAAATCTACTCCATTAACACATGCACACAAGCAAAGTGCGAACTGAACCAACTGGTCACAGAGCAGGAGGATGTCCTGTGAACCATCATAGTTGTTCTACTACGTACATTACATAGCCGACGAGAGGTGGATCTTGATGCATCAGCGGACGGCCACATGTATAGCACTTGTGTTAAATTTACTTATCATTTCCAAATCCAGGCGAATCACCCAGACGATCAGACCACACGTGAAGCTGCCTGCAACATTTCCAATAGATGAGCACCAGAACTACTAAATAGATTTTGATGTACTCCTGATCATGTATGCAAGATGTTGCCACTGGATGCATGGATGCATGACTGGGACATGACTACTCAGTAGATTATCACACCTGATAATCACAGTAAACTGTTAACAAATTATAGTTTACTGTCCATTTTAGCCTAGCATTCAGTTATCTTTTCACCCTTTTTCTGTCCATTCAGTTATATTTTTAGTAGGAAAATATGTGTAACAAATTACAGTTTACTGTCATTATCAGTTTATTGTCCATTTTTGTTTTGATTTTACTGTATGTATCTTAACTGAATCTTAACTGAAATTTGACCATGTCTTGTTCCTTTTTTGCAATTATAAAATAGGAAATAAAAACAACCATTGAACCAACAGATAATTGATTTGGTAGAACAAGTCTTGTTGCCAGTCTTGAACCAACAGATAATCTTAATTAAAATTTGACCATGTCTTGTTGCCAGTCCTAATGAAAAAGCAACCGAATTTCCATTAATATCATGAATATATGAAGGGAAGGACATGATTGCTACATGATTGCCATTATACTCCTTGCTGCTAGTTGCCAGCACTGTAGCTTCTAGCTTAACTTGTTTGCTACATCTCAACATTATTTCTCAGTGCTACAAATGTGTTTAACTTGTAGCTTCTAGCTTAAATGAGTAGCCAGTACTGTAGTGAGTAGCTTAACTTGTTTAAGTACTGCCAGTTAGTAGTACTGCTAGTGAGTAGATGAACTCCATTTAACTAGCTTAATTGAGTTTCAGTTGTGTAGTGAAGTTCTTCTATTTTGTATGATGTGGTTTACGCTTAAACGGTCCTGCTATGTAGTCTATTGGATCATCTATGTACTATGTATGCTGTGGCATGTGGTGTGGTCGATGCTGAGATGTCAACTCTATGTACTATGTATGATGTGGCATGTGGTGTGGTCCGAGTGATCAGGTTTCAAATGATTTTGAATTTTTATGATTTTTATGCACATAGGTGAAGCCACTGACTACACTTCAGGTTCTACTCCTGGAACACTTCAGGAGTTTTACTTCATAACTGGAGTATTTTGATGATATTGGGGGGTTTTGTCTCCGACCATCATGTCGTGATGATATTGTGGGGTGTTGTGGGGTTGCAGCTGGGCGGGGGTGGGGTAATGATTTTGCAGGTACCCCGAGAGACCCTTGAGTTTGCCGGAATGTCGATTAACTTCCACTCCAGCAAATTCGGGTACTCCATATGTCCTATTTTCAGCAAAGGTCATGCTGAAATTTTCCGTGAATTTTAGCATGACTTTGCTAAAAATAGGACATATGGGGTACTTGCGACTAATGCCTGGGCCAGGGTATCTTAGTACTTAATTAAGTAGGATCAACTGCCCCTTTATTCTTGCTGCATTAAACCATAGGTGGCAATAGAGCCAAGTGATTAGGCCCAACTTAGAGTTGACAAACCCTAAATTATAAAACCTTGGCTTTTAGGGTGCCTCAGTGTCGATATAAACCTAGATGATGAAAGCTTAGGCTTTTAGGGTGCCTCAGCGTCGACAAACCCTAAATGATAAAAGGATAGCTTTTAGGATGCCTCGGTGTCGACAAACCCTAAATGATGAGACCATGATCTTGTTCCTTGACAATAAACAACTTTTTGACCAAACTTTTTTCCTATTTAGAGCGAAACATGGCCCACAACGATGAGGCCGGCGGTTTGGGCAAGCAATTCTAGGAGCTGTCCCAAGAGATGGAGGAAGAACCTCACCGCTATGAGGACGCCACGGAAGACACCAATCCTGACTACACAACCCCTAGTGGCGTAGGGGATGACACCACTGATGGTGCCACCGAGGATGCCACCACTGATGATGGCAGCGCATGCACAGATGGCAGCCAACCGAAGAGGCAACGGAAGGACCAGCGCCCGGACGTGCTCGGCACCGTCAAGGAGGAATTTACTAAAGTGAACTCCGACG
Organism: Triticum aestivum; assembly: GCF_018294505.1. Lineage (NCBI taxonomy): Eukaryota > Viridiplantae > Streptophyta > Magnoliopsida > Poales > Poaceae > Triticum > Triticum aestivum. Next base: position 28,309,921 of record NC_057807.1, on the reverse strand, counting down.
GGCATCCAACGACACCCAAAGAATTAGTCAAGGGCTACTCGGTTCAGCTCGGGTGCATTATCCGGAGCACCGTCTCGATCAACACCGAGAACCTAAGGCATAAGGACTAAGGGAATTTACGCAGCCTCCTCTTCACGAAGCTGCACGAACGATACAAGTTCCCCGCTGACTTTGCAAACACACGCCTCTCAGGGAATAAAGTGAACAGTGCCGCCCTCACAAGGATGAGCACGTCCCTGTCTACTTGGAGAAGCGCGCTGAAGAAAATGATTGACAAAGGTGATAGTTATGAGAAGATCAAGGCGAAATATCCTTCGATCAGCAAAGATGACTACAAGGAGTTCAAGATCAAGTGCGAGAGCAGCGCAACCGTGGCATCAAGTCAGTGGGGGAAAGAAATGCGGGAGTTGAACTTAGGGGTCCACCAACTCGGTCCCGGCAGTTACAGAGTGGCGGAGCCTATATGGGACAAGGAGGACGCGGAGCGTGCCGAGCAAGGCCTACCGCCCCGCTTCGAGAAATACCGTGACAAGCAGACCAGGAACTTTGTCAGGGCCCAGTACAAGGAGGACCCGGTAACAAAGGAGCTTACCAAGGATCCAAAGCCAAGGCGCTTGAGTGTGTTCTCGTAAGGAATACACCCCCACGTAATTAGCTCCATATGGTTGCATTCTAATTAACGAAGACAAATTTCTAAATGGTTGACATTCCTTCCGCAGGAGACTGAAAGCAGTAGCGCGGGGTCGTCTCAGAGCTCCCCTTGGGACAGCACTCTAAATAGGGCGTTGAATGTAGTGAAAAACAAGGATAAGCTCAGTAAGCCGTCGTCAGCTGGTCGTGTGGCCGGCAAAGGCTTGTCCACAAAATGGTCATCATACTATACCGCTGGTGGGAAAAAGAAGAGAAAGACCAGCTCGGAAAGCCAGTCACACGAGGTTCAAGAACTCAAGGCACAAGTGGCGCGGATTCCGGAGATTATCCAAGAGCAAGTGCAACAACAACTAGGAACGACGCTCACCACCATTGTGCCTACCTTGATTCAGGGGCTGACGACGTGGATTGCGGGCGGCAAACAGGGGCCGCCCCCGGTTCCCAGCTTCACGGCCAGCAACTCGCACAACGCGCAGGCGGCGCCATTGGTGTCTCCAGCGGAGGGGGTATTCGTGTCTCCGGCGCCGGCACGGGCATTGGAGCTTAATGCACCCGGGTGTATGCCGGCCGACACCTCGGCAACAAGCAGCCCATCCATCAGTTGCACGCCCGCCGTTGGCAGTGCCTCAACATTAGCCGAGCTCGACGGCATCACGGTAACTAAGCCTGTCGGCCGATAACTTCATCTCCTTGCCTTTGACTGGGCATCCCTAACGCCCTACATGTTTTCGCAGGGCGCCACCGATGTTGCATGCACTCTTCTGCACTTCATGGGCGGTGAGTTGATCGATGTTGCCAAGGGCAGAATTGTTCAACCGGGCAACCCCGTGTTCCACGGTAATCCGATGCCACCCACCGTGTATAGGGTTGAACTGGTTCAGGTGCTGCCAGGCTGCAACGAGTTGTTACCTCCGATTCGACCCGCTGGGGCCGACGAAGATGATGTGATGACCCTCGGCGCCTGCGTAAGCTGGCCCCTGCTTTGGCCGAAGAGCCAGATTCATTTGGGGTGGGGGACACCACCCCACAGACAACACCACCAGTTGATGAAGCTGGAGCCATGGCAAGACCACCGCAACGCTACCGGACATGCCGGACATCCCTATGGCACAGGATCCGGACATGCATATGGCACATGATCCGGATGACGATGACAACGACGACGGTACATTTACCAACATTGATAAGTACTTTGCCGAACATGGGTACGGTGACGAATTCTGTGGGCCTCCTTCTCAAGAACCCAACCCTGAAAAAGACGACCGTGATCTAGCTGGTACTACGGAGAAACCCAATTGCAACAGGCGTCGTCTGGCGTTCAGTTCTCAGGAGACGCCTCCAGCTGCCGCCTTCACCGAGCCACAGATAGCCGAGGTGCAAAATATTATCACCCCCAACACACTCAAGAAGGCGGTCCCTGAGCAGAACTCGATCCCATTACAGCAGATGAAGAAGAAGGGACGGAAATGAAAGAATAACAAGGGCGGTGTGAGCCAGCCGGCACCGAGTACGATCCATGCTCAGGACAGGCCACCTTCACCTTAGGATATCTCGAGGAGGGTGCATGTGGCGGGTAGGGCGATGCTACCGACTAATCTTCTCAATGCTACAACTGGTGCTATGCGGAGTCTGCATGACAGTGTTCTTTCTTTGGAGAAGTGGCGTCTCTCCCAGAATGATGTGGCATACCCGGTTGTCGTGGCCAAGGTGCCAGAGGGCAAGGGCTTTGTGGATAGCGCCATCGGGGGTACGATCGTCCTGCGGTTTGATGACATCTTCGCTATGTTTAACCTTCATCCGCTGCACTACACCTTCGTTCGGCTGTCTTCGCTGAGTATGGAGATGCGGATCATTCGACACAAGACCATGAACATCGGGATAGTCCACCCCTTCTACATGCGTGCCAAGATCATGGGCAGCGCTGGGGACCGGCAAGTCGCGAGTTCACACCTCGAAGGCATCATTCTGGCAAAACCAGATAAGGATAACTTCCTGGTGCCTTACTTTCCTGAGTAAGTCATCCCCTCATCGCCCCGTAACATATGATTTCTTAGATTTTGATCGTTCTTTTTTTTCTAACATTCCGTGTTTTGTGTAGTGACACACATTGCATACTCATCCTCTTAAGCCCGAAATATTCCATGGCCATGTATTTTGACCCAGACCATGAGTCGAAGATAAACTACACAAATATCAAGAAAGTTCTTGATGATGCTCTCCCCAGCTAAGCCAAATCTGGAGGCACCTTCAAGAGGCCAGTTCGTAGGTACGGCAAGCACATGTTCACCCACAATACGATGTTCCCCTGCATCAAGCAGCCGCCTGGCGGTCAGAAGGATGCCTAGTACGCCCTCCATCACATGCGGGCGATCATATGGGACCATAATCACCTTCTGCTACCAAATAATCTCAAAGATTGGGCCACACGCTTGTCGGCAATCCAGGACGCGTACATCAGACAAGAATTCTTTCGCATCCAGTCGGAGTTTGTGGAAATCATCCATCAAGATGTCCTTCGTACCTCGGGGCAGTTCTACCTCACATCTCAACCGTCCAACAGTGAGATAGAAACAACGCTACAACTACAGGCTGACAACGCCCGCGATTTCATGACCATCACGAAAGACGGCGGCTTCATCCATGCTCCGGTCCCATGAGTTGAGTCGAAAGTAGTGATGCTATGTAGTTCTGAATTGTCGATTGGCTCATGTTGTAATATTAAACTTTAATGAACTTGTATGTCTCTTTGGTTTGGACAGTCGTTCAACTTATATGTAATCGATGCTATTTATTAGTAGGACCATGAATCGTGCTATTAATGTGTTGCTTTTCTCTTCCGATTCTTTTGTTGCATACTTATATATTGCTTATGTATTGTCTATGAATTGTTACTAATGTTTTGTTTGGCTAGTGCATAGAGATGCCGTCGTATGTCGTGTACAAGGGTAAGGTTCCTGGAGTCTACGACGACTGGGAGGAGTGTCGGAGACAGGTTCACCATTTCAGCGGTAACAGTTACAAAGGGTACACCACTAGGGCGGAGGCGGAAGTTAGATACGCGCGCTATCTAGCGGGAGAGAGGAGGGAGCGTTGGAGGAACCGGATGAAGACCAGTTTCATCGCGATTATGCTCATCGTGATGACCGCAGCTCTCTTCTATGTGATGGTAGTTTAGATGATTGATATCGACTTGTAATTTGAAGACAAACTCGCTACTCGCGGTTTCGAGACTTGTAATGTTATAACTTTGTTCGGTATTTGAAATTCGGAGACTAATATGATGAATTGTATTCGGAGACTAATCTTCTATTGTATTCGATAAATCTGCTGTTTATATGTTGTGCTCTCTATATTATGTGCAGTAACATGTTTTGTAACCTGTGCAAATATCAGAAAAGAAAAAAAATCCCTAATATTCATACTAGTGGCGCACCACTCAGCACACTAATGGCGCACTGCAAAAAGGACTCTAATGGTGCATCATCCACTAGTGTGCCATTAGTATGCCAAAGCACATGGGTAAATATGGCCCCCTGGGAGGCATACTAATGGCGCACCATGGGCTATACTAATGGCACACTGCATGGTGCGCCATTAGTATACCAGATACTAATGGCGCACCAGGGGTGCACCATTAGTATTAAATTCTAATGGCGTGGTGCTAGTGGCGCACCTGTAGTGTGCCATTAGTAGGAAAAACAGGTGCGCCACTAGCAGCCCTTTTCCTAGTAGTGCATAGTAGTGTCGGACGATGAAGATGGAGATTGGCTCAGTCTTTGTCCTCCAGGAGAGCCCCAGCAAGGCCAGTCTTCTGCATGACCTCACACGCAGTCAGGTGTTTCTGCGAGTAGTTCGGTCTGTTGGTTCATCCCCGATATGAGGATAGAACCATGTATCCCGGAGCGAGTAGTTTCGTTTAGCGCGTAGTGCGTTTGTGCTTTGTTGTATGCTGGTACTATTGTAATCAGTATGCTATGCTCTATGTTTGCTTGCTTGCTTTTGTTTGTGTCTTTGTGTTTGCTTGTCTCTCTGTCAAGCAGAAATGTTGACAGGGTTGGCACTGTGTTGTTAACAAGATTTTAATCAGTAGAACACATACACTAAAAACAACCTTGACTCGTCCCGAGTTTATAATAAAATGTGCGCTGGTGTAGGTATATGTATACCAGGAGTACATATACCCACTAGCCTTAAAACACCTTAGTGTGATTTTTCTGGTGTGATTTTCTGTTGCATGTATGTTGCATCTGTCTGTTTATTAGTTTAGACTGCATTGCATCCTGCACACATCCCTGGTTTACCTACGAGTACCTTTACGCAGTACTCGGAAAATGCAAAGTCACATCCCCATCTCTATCTGTGCATACCCCGTGTGTCAGTTTTCCAAACCCAGAACCTCGAAGAAGCATTTTCATCTCGCCATTTCTCGTCCCTAATTCTTTTTAGTTAACCCAATTGTGATTCTGGAGAAACGCTGCCAGCTTTATTTCACTTGATCCAGTACAACTCCCCATTACAGATTTCAACTCCAATTCTACCTCGACACCTACATTTCATGGAGCAATCCGCGAAATTTTCCCGTGCCCTGGTTTGATTCCTGAGCTAGCATAGCCACCTCACGTGCATCCGAACCCCATCATCCGCACCTTCACTGCCTTGTGTAGCACCGCAAGTCGCCACCACCACTCCACCACAGCACGCGATTACTCGCCGGTGCGTAGCGACAGAGAATCAAGCGTGGCGGAGGACCACCCCGTGCACCATCTTCTTCCGCACCTCGAGCCACCGCACCCAGCCACGCGTTGTTGCTAGCCCGCTCATTCCTGATGAGTATCACTAGAAGGAATGACGAGCCGATCAGCATGCCCAGCAGTGCAGCTAGGAACCACCGTAACGCCACTAGGAATACAGCCTCGCCGAAGGAGCTTGGCTCAATCCCTTCCAAACCGAACACGTAGTAGAGCGGCATTGTGTTTGTGTGTTGAAAGAGAGCCGCGTTGCCGTTTTTATAGCCCAACCCCGGTGTACGATGAGCGAGGTCCAGGAAAACTCGCTCGTCGCCCAATCACCGGCGTCCAGGAGGCGAATCTGTGAGCAGTGCCGACAAGGCGCTGGCCCGTGACACGAGTGCTCGCTGCACCGGCGCCATGCACGCCGCGCACTACGACACTAGGGTCCTTGCTACGTCTTGAGATTGCGTTTCTTTTCGTTGAAGAGGAAAGGGTGATGCAGCAATAGTAGCGTAAGTATTTCCCTCAGTTTTTGAGAACCTAGGTATCAATCCAGTAGGAGGCTCCTCACAAGTCCCATGCACCTACACAAACAAACAAGAACTCGCAACCAACACAATAAAGGGGTTGTCAATCCCTTCACGGCCACTTGCGAAAGTGAGATCTGATAGAGATAATATGATAAGATAAATATATTTTTGGTATTTTATGATATAGATTGGAAAAGTAAAGATGCAAATAAAAGTAGATCGAAAGCTTATATGATAAGAGATAGACCCTCAAGATAGCATAATTATTACGGTGGGTGAACAAATTACTATCGAGCAATTGATAGAAAAGCGCATAGTTATGAGATTATCTAGGCATGATCATGTATATAGGCATCATGTCCGTGACAAGTAGATCGAAACGATTCTGCATCTACTACTATTACTCCACACATTGACCGACTCCTGCCTACATCTAGAGTATTAAGTTCATAAGAACAGAGTAACGCATTAAGAAAGATGACATGATGTAGAGGGATAAACTCATGCAATATGATATAAACCGCATCTTTTTATCCTCGATGGCAACAATACAATACATGCCTTGCTGCCCCTGCTGTCACTGTGAAAGGACACCGCAAGATTGAACCCAAAGCTAAGCACTTCTCCTATTGCAAGAAAGATCAAGCTAGTAGGCTAAATCAAACCGATAATTCGAAGAGACTTGCAAAGATAAATTAATCACACATAAAAGAATTCAGAGGAGATTCAAATATTTCTCATAGATAAACTTGATCATAAACCCACAAATCATCGGATCTCGACAAACACACCGCAAAAAGAGTTACATCGAATAGATCTCCAAGAAGAGGAAGGATAACTTTGTATTGAGAATCAAAGAGAGAGAAGAAGCCATCTAGCTAATAACTATGGACCCGAAGGTCTGTGGTAAACTACTCACAACTCATCGGAGAGGCCTTGGTGATGATGTAGAGGCCCTCCATGGTGGATTCCCCCCGGTGGAGCACCGACAACGGCTCCAAGATGGGATCTCGCGGATACAGAAGGTTGCGGTGGTGGAATTAGGTTTTCGTGGTTGCTTCTGATGGTTTCAGGGTACCGGTGTATATATAGGAGTTAGAAGTACGTCGGTGGATGGTCGAGGGGCCCACGAAGGTGGGGGGCGCGCCCACCTGTAGGGGTCACGCTTGGCTCCCTCGTGGCCGCCTCGCTTGTTTCTTGACATCCACTCCAAGTCTTCAGGTTGGCATTTGTTCCAAAAAGATCGTTCCCAAAGGTTTCATCCCGTTTGGACTCTGTTTGATATTCCTTCTCTTCGAAATACTGAAATAGGCAAAAAAACAACAACTCGGGCCGGGCCTCCGGTTAGTAGTTTAGTCCCAAAAATGATATAAAAGTGTAAAGTAAAGCCCATAAACATCCAAAACAAGTAATATAATAGCATGGAACAATAAAAAATTATTGATACGTTGGAGACGTATCAAGCATCCCCAAGCTTAATTCCTGTTCGTCCTCGAGTAGGTAAATGATAAAAACAAATTTTTTGATGTGAAATGCTACCTAGCATATTTCTCAATGTAATTTTCTTTATTGTGGCATGAATGTTCAGATCCAAATGATTCAAAATAAAAGTTCATATTGACATAAGAAATAGTAATACTTCAAGTATACTAATAAAGCAATCATGTCTTCTCAAAATAACATGGCTAAAGAAAGTTATCCCTACAAAATCATATAGTTTGGTTGTTGCTCTATCTTCATCACACAAAGTATTTAGTCACTGACAACCCCGATGACAAGCCAAGCAATTGTTTCATACTTTAGTAATCTCAAACTTTTTCAATTTTCACGCAATACATGAGCGTGAGCCATGGACATAGCACTATATGTGGAATAGAATGGTGGTTGTGGAGAAGACAAAAAGGAGAAGATAGTCTCACATCAACTAGGTGTATCAACGGGCTATGGAGATGCCCATTAATAGATATCAATGTGAGTGAGTAGGGATTGCCATGCAACGGATGCACTAGAGCTATAAATGTATGAAATCTCAACAAAAGAAACTAAGTGGGTGTGCATCCAACTTGCTTGCTCACGAAGACCTAGGGCATTTTGAGGAAGCCCATCATTGGAATATACAAGCCAAGTTCTATAATGAAAAATTCCCACTAGTATATGAAAGTTACAACATAGGAGACTCTCTATCATGAAGATCATGGTGCTACTTTGAAGCACAAGTGTGGTAAAAAGGATAGTAGCATTGTCCCTTCTCTCTTTTTCTCTCAATTTTTTTTTTCTCTTTTTTATTTGGCCTTTCTTTTTTTTCATTAGGCCTTTCTCTTTTTTTGAAGTCCGAAGTCTCATCCCGACTTGTGGGGGAATCATAGTCTCAATCATCCTTTCCTCACTAGGACAATGCTCTAATAATGAAGATCATCACACTTTTATTTATTTACAACTCATGATTACAACTCGATACATAGAACAAAATATGACTCTATATGGATGCCTCCGGCGGTGTACCGGGATATGCAATGAATCAAGAGTGACATGTATGAAAAATTATGAGGTGGCTTTGCCACAAATACGATGTCAACTACATGATCATGCAAAGAGCAATATGACAATGATGATGTGTGTCATAATAAACAGAACGGTGGAAAGTTGCATGGCAGTATATCTCGGAATGGCTATGGAAATTCCATAATAGGTAGGTATGGTGGCTGTTTTTAGGAAGATATATGGTGGGTGTATGGTACCGGTGAAAGTTGCACGACACAAGAAATGCTAGCAATGGTGGAAGGGTGAGAGTGCGTATAATCCATGGACTCAACATTAATCATAAAGAACTCATATACTTATTACAAAAATCTACAAGCCATTGAAAACAAAGTACTACACACATGCTCCTAGGGGGATATATTGGTAGGAAAGGACCATCGCTCATCCCCGACCGCCACTCATAAGGAAGACAATCAATAAATAAAATTGTGCTCCAACTTCATCACAAAGCGGTTCACCATACGTGCATGCTACGGGAATCACAAACTTCAACACAAGTATTCTTTAAATTCACAATTACCCAACTAGCATGACTCTAATATCACCACCTCTATATATCAAAACAATTATCAAGTATCAAATTGATCATAGCATCCAGTTCACTTTCTATGATAGTTTTTATTATACCCAACTTGAATGCCCATCATTCGAGGACCAATTTTATAACCATAGCAAATACCATGCTGTTATAAGAGACTCTCAAAATAATATAAGTGAAGCATGAGAGATCATCAATTTCTACAAAATTAAGCCACCGCCGTGCTCTAGAAAATATAAGTGAAGCACATAGAGCAAAACTATCTAGCTCAAAAGATATAAGTGAAGCACATAGAGTATTCTAATAAATTCTAACTCATGTGGATTTCTCCAAAAAGGTGTGTAAAGCAAGTATGATTGTGGTAAACTAACAAGCAAAGACTCGTATCATACACGACGCTCCAAGCAAAACACATATCATGTGGCGAATAAAAATATAGATCCAAGTAAAGTTACCGATGAACGAAGACGAAAGAGGGGAGGCCTTCTGGGGCATCCCCAAGCTTAGGCTTTTGGTTATCCTTGAATATCTTGGGGTGCCATGGGCATCCCCAATCTTAGGCTTTTCCCACCCTTTATTCCATAGTCCATCAAATCTTTACCCAAAACTTGAAAACTTCACAACAGGAAACTCAACAGGAAATCTTATAAGCTCCGTTAGTGCAAGAAAGAAAAACCACCACATAAGGTACTGTAATGAACTCATTCTTCATTTATATTGGTGTTAAACCTACTGTATTCCAACTTCTCTATGGTTCCAACCCCTACATACTAGCTATAGAAGCATCAAAATAAGCAAACAACACACTAAAAGCAGAATCTATCAAAAACAGAACACTCTGTAGCAATCTGTAACTTTCGAATACTTATGAACCTTAAAAATCCTACCAAAACAGGATGTATTATGCAATTTGTCTATTGATCTACAACAACAAAATCAACGCAAAAGCACATTTTTGTGATTTATTGAATTTTTTCTCATGAACGCAAAGTTTCTGTTTTTCAGCAGAATCAAATTAACTCTTACCATAGGTTATCCTATAAGTTCTACTTGGCACAAAAACTAATTAAAACAAGAAAACACATCTAAACAGAAAGTAGATGCAAAATTTATTACTAAACAGAAGCAAAAACAAAAAAATAAAAAATAAAATTGGGTTGCCTCCCAACTAGCGCTATTGTTTAACGCCCCAAGCTAGGCATAAAAGCGAGGATAGATCTAAATAGTGCCATCTTTGGCACTTGATTCATAAGTAGCTCTCATGATAGAGTAATAAGGTAATTTGACTTTCTTTCTTGGAAAGTGCTCCATGCATTGCCTTAATGGAAATTGGAATCTAATATTCGCCTCCTTCATATCAATAATCGCACCAATCACTTTAAGGAAAGGTCTACCAAGAATAATAGGACATGAAAGATTGCAATCTATGTCAAGAACGATAAAATCTATGGGCACATAGTTCCTATTTGCAATAATAAGAACATCATTGATCCTTCCCATAGGCTTTTTAATGGTGGAATCCGCAAGGTGCAAATTTAAAGAGCAATCATCAAGATCATGGAAACCTAGAATATCACATAAAGTTTTCGGAATTGTGGAAACACTAGCACCCAAATCACACAAAGCATAACACTCATGATCTTTAATTTTAATCTTTATAGTAGGTTCCCACTCATCATTAAGTTTTCTAGGTATAGAAACTTCCAAATTAAGTTTTTCATCGTAAGATTGCATCAAGGCGTCAACAATATGTTTGGTAAAGGCTTTATTTTGACTATAAGCATGAGGAGAATTCAACACGGATTGCAACAAGGAAATATAATCTATTAAAGAACAATTATCATAATTAAATTCCTTGAAATCCAAATTAGTGGGTTCATCACTATGTAAAGTTTTGATTTCTCCAATCCCACTTTTACCAAATTTAGCATCAAGATCATAATACTCCAAATCATCGGAACGCTTTTTAACTAAAGTTGATTCATCTCCAGTCCCATCATTATTAAGATTCATATTGCAAAACAACGATTTAATAGGGGACACATCAATAACTTTTAGATTTTCATCATTATTTTCTTCCAACTTTTCTGGTTTGCCAGCCATCTTATTGACTAAGGTAGCTTGCTTATCAGAAATTTGGGCTATAGATTTTTCGAGATGAGTGATTTAAGAGTTCAAACCATAAAATTCTTTAGATACCCCATAAACTTTTTTGTTCATATACCCCATAAACCTTTTTTGTTCTTTAAGCTCCTTTCTAAAAAAATTGTTATGCTCAAATTGCAAAGTCATAAAACTTCTAATATTTGATTCAACTCTTCCAACCTTCTAAGATGAAGGTCGGTGTTTTTAGGCAAAGCCATAAGGGAAAATAGGCACACAAGAAGACAAGCGAAAGAGAGAGGTGATTGGGAAAGAGAGGGCGAATAAAAGGGCAAGGGTGAAGTGGGGGAGAGGAAAACGAGAGGCAAATGGCAAATAATGTAAATGCGAGGGAGATGAGTTTGTGATGGGTACTTGGTATGTCTTGACTTGAGCGAAAACCTCCCCCGCAACGGCGCCAGAAATCCTTATTGCTATGTCTTGAGTCTGCATTGGTTTTCCCTGAAGAGGAAAGGGTGATGCAGCAATAGTAGCATAAGTATTTCCCTCAGTTTTTGAGAACCAAGGTATCAATCCAGTAGGAGGCTCCTCACAAGTCCCACGCACCTACGCAAACAAACAAGAACTCGCAACCAACCCAATAAAGGGGTTGTCAATCCCTTCACGGACACTTGCGAAAGTGAGATCTGATAGAGATAATATGATAAGATAAATATATTTTTGGTATTTTATGATATATATTGGAAAATTAAAGATGCAAATAAAAGTAGATTGAAAGCTTATATGATAAGAGATAGACCCGGGGGCCATAGGTTTCACTAGTGGCTTCTCTCAAGATAGCATAATTATTACGGTGGGTGAACAAATTACTGTCGAGCAATTGATAGAAAAGAGCATAGTTATGAGATTATCTAGGCATGATCATGTATATAGGCATCACGTCCGTGACAAGTAGATCGAAACAATTCTGCATCTACTACTATTACTCCACACATCGACCAACTCCTGCCTGCATCTAGAGTATTAAGTTCATAAGAACAGAGTAACACATTAAGAAAGATGACATGATGTAGAGGGATAAACTCATGCAATATGATATAAACCCCATATTTTTATCCTCGATGGCAACAACACAATACGTGCCTTGCTACCCCTGCTGTCACTTCAAAAGGACACCGCAACATTGAACCCAAAGCTAAGCACTTCTCCCATTGCAAGAAAGATCAATCTAGTAGGCCAAACCAAACTGATAATTCGAAGAGACTTGCAAAGATAACTTAATCACACATAAAAAAATTCAGAGGATATTCAAATATTTCTCATAGATAAACTTGATCATAAACCCACAAACATCGGATCTCGACAAACACACCACAAAAAGAGTTACATCGAATAGATCTCCAAGAAGAGGAAGGAAAACTTTGTATTGATTATCAAAGAGAGAGAAGAAGCCATCTAGCTAATAACTATGGACCTGAAGGTCTGTGGTAAACTACTCACAAATCATCGGAGAGGCCTTGGTGATGATGTAGAGGCCCTCCATGGTGGATTCCCCCCAGTGGAGTGCCGGCAACGGCTCCAAGATGGGATCTCGCGGATACAGAAGGTTGCAGGGGTGGAATTAGGTTTTCGTCGTTGCTTCTCATGGTTTCAGGGTACGTGTGTATATATAGGAGGAAGAAGTACATCGGTGGACGATCGAGGGGGCCACGAAGGTGGGGGGCGTGCCCACCTGTAGGGGCGCGCCTGGCTCCCTCGTGGCCGCCTCGCTTGTTTCATGACATCCACTCCATGTCTTCCAGGTTGGCATTTGTTCCAAAAAGATCGTTCCCGAGGGTTTCATCCCGTTTGGACTCCATTTGATATTCCTTTTCTTCGAAATACTGAAATAGGCAAAAAAAACAGCAATTCGGGCTGGCCCTCCGGTTAGTAGGTTAGTCCCAAAAATGATATAAAAGTGTAAAGTAAAGTCCATAAACATCCTAAACAGGTAATATAATAGCATGGAACAATAAAAAATTATAGATACATTGGAGACGTATCAGTCCTCGTCGCCCTAGGAGCTAGATGCGCGCTGCGCCAAGCCGCACGTGTAGCAGTAGCACAGGAGAAGCAGCTAGCCGGAGGTAGAAGAAGGAGGCTGCCAGTGGGCCCTGGAGCCACGTGTCAGCAGGCAAATCCACTGTTCACTAGGGTGCATCTAGCAAAATTTTCGAGAGGTTGATCTCGAGTGGCCCTAGCCGTGGATATAACCGTGTTTACCGCTATCTCTCCATAGGTGTACCAATTATCAGTGCCCAACTCGTTCAAATCTGACCAAAGGGTGAAGAATTAACCCAGATGTTTTTCCTTGGAGTGGCTATCTTTCCTTTTGTGATGTAACCCTAGGAATCCTGAGGACGAGATTCTTTCTAAGGGGGGAAGAGTTGTAACAGCCCCAAAATTGCGTTATAAATTTTTGTGCTGTTATTCCTTCCTGGCACTCATTTTCAAAATCTTTCCCGTGAGTTTTGTTGGATGACTCTGAGACTTCTTGTCATTTCCAGCCTGTCAAAACTTTCTCTTGTCTTTTTTTTCAGTGGGCAAGACCTCATTTGCATCATCTCAAACCCTCTCAAACCCTAATTCCAAATTTTTGGAATTTGAATAGGCCCTTTGTAATTGCAAAGGAGCCATCCTCCTCCTTGATCTGTTGATGATTCCATCTGTTCCTAGAGACCCTCCTATCTTTGTAAACCTTGGATATGCAAAAAATATTGCCAAGTCCCATGCAATATTTTTGAAGTATGATTTATTACTTTTCTTGCCTTTCCGAGGAATAAAATCCAAAGGCATAGCTAGCCATCTCCGAAATTCATGTAAATTGGTGGAGTTGATAATTATGCCTTATCCATGCTCTGGCAAATGTATTGACCATAATTAAATAAGGAAAATTGCCTTTTCCTATTTTATGCCAATATTGCATTTCTGCCATTTTCTAAAGGAACTACTATTTTTATAGGAGATAAAATTCTCACATAAATTGTGGAGCTTGTACTTGCTATATAATCACCAGTTCCATCTTTATCTCGTGTTCCACAGATCAAAAATTGGGCACATGATCCAATGCAAGTTCTTGCCTTCTCTGAAATTTTGCAAAGGAAGTGCTTCATTCCTATTTCCTTTTGAGCTGCAATTTGGCAGGGTGATTAACCTGGATAAATCACCCATGGATACCAAAGATGAGCTCAATCCATTCATCCTAGCTCCCTGTGCAATTTTCCAAAGTTTCTGACCAGATTAAAATTTTGTGAAGGAAGTACCTTCATAGAATTTCCACATGGGATGAAACTATGCCATCTTCTCAAGTATCCCAAATCATTAGCCTCCACCTAAATTCAGCTCATTTCATTGAACTATGTGAACACAGGAGTAATTCTTGTTTACTGTCCATATTTCTAGGTTATGTAGTAAGTATATTTTATCTTGCTCCATTATGGCTGAAAATATTTCCAAGCCTTCTCCTATCCATATAACCCACCTACCGAAGAGATTGGCTCATTTCATGTAGCTAATATTTTCCTAGAATTTTCCCAAGTTTCTGGTCAGAAGTGATGCTTGTGAAGCAAGCACCAATTTGTCAAGTCCATTTGGTATGATCATTTTGCAGCATCTACATATGACCAAATCATGGGGATTTGCGAGGTGGTAGCCTAGTCTAACACTCCTAGTGAGTGCTTCGTCCTCATTTGTTTTCTGGACCAATTTTAACAGTTGCAAAGCAACTATCCTAAATCCTTGCCTAAATCCCTTCCAAATTCCCAGGACTGTAGTCCTCGCTAGCCTAAGTCTCCCAGACATCAAGTTTAACCCTTAAGCTCACTGTGTTGATCACCAAGATGTTGCCAAGTTTGCAACAACAAACTTGTCGAGCTTGTTTCCCTCTGCTCCATACACTTCTGCGCGGGCCATCACCTCATTCTTAATGAGTCTTGGAAGGAATCCTCTGCTGACAAGGTTTGGCACTAAGTAGGTGGCCAGAGCGTGTAGTGCCCGTGGTGATCACGAGTGATGCCTGCCAAATCGGTGGTCTGCACACTGTTGGCCACAGTGGAGCTGCTCCAGCTGGCTCTGGCTCGTCCAAGCTTGTCAACCAACTCACCTTTGTCATCGCCGTGCGCCTGGACCCCTTTACCCCTTCGTTTTCTTCTCCAGCGAGTCGCGCCAACGACCAAACAGTGCGTGTCCGTGAGCACCATCGCCTTCCTCGCTCCTGTCCTTTTCTCCCTCTCGTCCGCAAGTGTTGCTCGATTCCGTGACCCCCTGGCACTCGTCCGAGTCCCCCTCGTCGCCTTCCCGCTGCTTCCCGTGAGCCTTGGTCGCGCATGACCGTCGCCGGAGCGCCGACACGTAGCCGCGCCGCGTGCCACCTCGCCCTCCTTCTCGAGCCTTCCCCCGCGGCTATAAGTAGACCTCCTCGAGATCTTCTTGACCACCCGCAGCTCTCCAACAGTCTCCCTAGCCCTGGAGCTTCTCCATTCCCTCCCCCATCGCCATGGCTGCCGCCTCTGCCTGCCCAAATTCAAGCAATGGCGGGCGCACCTCTCCCTCTTTCCTCCTCCAGTAGCCTCCCCAGAGCCCCTGGACCCTCCCCACTCCCTTCTCCTGCTGCCGGAGCTATGGTGGCCGTCGTCCCCAAGCTCAACTGGCCTCGGCCGCGCCCTCTGTCCCTGTTGACAGACGTCGCCCCGAGCCACCCCGTCGCTCCCTCTCTATGGGGATGGACGTGGGAGATCTAGCCATCGCCACCGGTGCCCTCTTCGTCGCCTAAGGTGGCCGGAGTCGCTCGCCCGGTCGCTGGTGATGCCCTGTTCTGCCCCCCTCCACTGTTCTATCGCGAGAATAAGGTGAAGAAGACGACCGAGCCGGCCCCTCCACTCGACCCCACCTGGCAGTGACCCAGGGGCGTTGACCTGGTCCTGCCAGCGTGGCTAAGTGAGTGGGCCCCATCCTACACGGGCCACACTTGTCATTGGCCGACGCGATGCCCAGTCAGCATGAGTGGAGACGTAAACCCAGAAGTGCGCTTTCGTTTCTGCAGAGACGTATTCTTAGTTATGTGTTTTTTTGTAAAGGAAACGTATTGCCTGAGAACGCGCTTTCTGTTTTATGGAAACGTATTTTCTCAAAGTGCATTTTCTATTTTCAGCCCAGCCCGCCAAAATGCTTAGATTGTGAACATTCACTGCATTAGTTGCTTTCCTGGCTAAAAAGTGAACAGCCACAACTTTGCAACCATAACTCCGATTGAGGTGATTCCAACACTCACGTTCTCTGTTCGTCGAGCTCTTTTCGATGGGACTATTTTATTTATGTTTGCACATTCTGAAAATGCCCATTTTTCCCTTGCCCTAATTCAGCCCCTTAGAGAGCGAACCACTCTCCGGCAAATTTTTCCAAGAAGTGACCTCACTCATTTCCGGACTATTCCTCAACCCCCCCCTAGGCAAGACAACCTCTTATCATGAGCCCCGAACTTGCATGTTGACTTTGCTGGTACCTCGTGTGTGTGCTTAGTTGCAGTAGTTTTTGCCTGTTTCCTTTGTCGTTATTTCCGTTGTGCTTTATGTTAGTATTGTTTGCCACGTCATTCTTACATTTCATCATAGCTTTTAACATGCTAGTTATATTGTTGTTGATAATATCATGCCTCTATCTAGTTAGTTTCATGCCAGTAGTTTTGATGTTATGATGATTTTGTGCACCATCAATAAGCTAGTATCTGGTATTGTCATGTTTCATATGCTACATCTATTCACTAGAGTAGCTTGATATTTATTGATGCATTTTGTTTGTTGCATGTTCATAGTTGCATCGTTGTTTAATATGCTCATAATGTTGATGATAGTGGAGAAGTTAATAACATGACTTATATTAAACCTCCTCCGTCATCGATGGGATCGAGTCATAGTGCCTCCAAATCGAGCTTTCTTTAGTGCAGCCACATTTGCCTTATGGGAGGCCCTAGCTGGGTATATTGCCATTGCCTCTCGCCGGTGCCTCCAACTAGGGAAGGTTATGGGCGTGCGCTACCCTGATCAGGTAGGCGGGAATAAGCCTTGTGAGCCCGAGTTTAGTTATGTGCACGTGTCCCCGTTTGGGGCTGTTTTTGCCACGACGTTGGCCGAAGGTGTCTTTGGTAGGCACGGGGCCACCCATGACTTAGCCCAAAGGGGAGTTGGTCAGAGTGGCCGGGAGAGTGTCATGGTAGTAGATAGGTTTTGTCGGAACTTTGTGGTCCACCCGAATGGGAGTGCGTGGCCCTTGAGTTCCGTAGTGTGGGTAAAGTGCGCTAACCTCTGCAGAGTGTGTGTTTTAATCTATCGATAGCCACGTCCATGTTCATGGGCACAAGTTCGTAGTAGGTCGGTCTTGGTCGACATGGAGGATAAATCTGTTAATAATTAATGTGATAACTATGATGTGATAAATAATGTGGTGACTGGAAACTTTGAGATAATCGTGAGAAGTCACGATGATGAGTTCATGAGACGCGGTCTCGGTAAGTTATGAGTTTGCTCTGAGGAGCCATTGCAGAGTAAGTGATTGTTCCATGAGGTTAATGCTATATGTCTTCATGGGAGGTAACTGGTAGTTTATTTTTAGCATAGTTTCTTGATGCCATGCCATGTTTTGATATGCTACGCTTTGCTGCTGTTATGTTAGAAGTAAGTTTGATATGCCATGCTAGTAGATGCTATGATGTTGTTCATGCCTAGCTTGATCTATGATTCTAGTTAATATCATGCCATGCTTAGAAGTTGTGTTGATGTAGACTGTTGCATATGCTTGGTTCTTGCTTTGTCTTTTGTTTGTTTGGATGCTATGTATTTGGTTGTCTTGCAAGTACATCAATGTACTTACCTGGCGTGTCATGCCAGTTTTTTAGGTCGTTCTTGGATCATTCACTTGTTTTGTCATGCTAGGTCGTAATCTTGCCAGTCCTGTGAGTTATGGAGCCTAGCCTTAGTGAGATGCTGCGAAACCAAGACTTCCGCCGCCATTTATATGGACTTCCGTTGCCATGTAAATAGCCTTAGGGCTATGCCAAAAAATTGTATTCATCAATGATGTAATCTTATACACATGTATTTGATGAATATTCTTGTACCTGGAATGCTGTATCATGGACCTGTCATGCGTCAGGTGTTATCTTGGGCTGGCATGCGAAGGCCCCCTGCTCCAAGCGGATCGGGGTGCCACATGCATCTCACCGGGTGCAGGGCAGCATGGGAGGGGCAAGAAGACGGCGTCGGTCGCCGGTGAGGTCGGGCGTGACGCTGGACTCCGCTAGCTGGAACGTGCCGATGACGCCGGCGTACTCCTTGCCGTCCCAAAGCGCGTGCTGGCCTAGGATGTTGCAGCGGCCGCCGGCGTGCGTCCGCGTCTCCTCCGGGGTCACGCCAGGCCCGCGCGTCGGTTAGCCATCTTTGTCGATCTTCCAGTCATGCAGAAGACGGCAACCCGGCGGCACGAGGAGCCCGTACCTCAATAGCTCCTCCGTCTCTGGCGTGCCCAGGCTAGACGGCCACGCGCTCAGGCCGTCGTTGTCGCCGGTGCCGGAGCTTCTGTCGCGGTGGAACGCCATGTCGCCGGCGGGCCTTTCGAAGGTGGACGTGAGGAGGGGTCAGGGGAAGAACTGGTGCGAGCGACGACGGGCGGACGGGATGCTTTTTATAGGGCGGGCAAAAGGAAGCGGATCCGGCGGCACGCGTCATGACAGGGGAGTGGGGGGGTGGGTGGATGGCGTTAATGCGCATGGGAGGCAATGGGACTGGGCGGCGGGGCAGCAGTTGAGGGTGGGGGGATGGGGTGGCAGTCGAGGGCTGTGGGGTGGAAGTCAAGGGCAGCAGCGCGGCAGTCGAGGGGACGGACAGGATGGGGCGGCGGGGTGGTTGTCAACGGGACGGAGCGCCGGGGCGCAGTCCATGCACCATGACGCGTTTCCACCAGGCGACGCACCACGATTGACCAGCCGACGCATATTGACCACCGATGCACTTTGACCACCGACGCGCGTACACGTACGTATTTCCATCATAAAAAAACCATTGTCTATGCTAGCGTAAAAAAGGCCGTCTACACCGCGGGAGGACGTACATCGCCGGGCCGCGCGCGTACGGCGCGGGGGCGGGGGCGGGGCTAGGTGGAGGGGGTATGACCATCCTGGCCTTGTTTAAGGTTTTAGGCAAAGGGGTATAGGATGATCTGGATCGTTGATGTGTTTATGGGGTTGTACCAAAGATGTGAACCTTTTATCATTGTGGTGGGAAGAGGGCAAAGTCTCTGTCAGAAAAGAGTAGAGAAGCTGCAACTCTTGATTGGCCATGACTGACAAGTTAGGGTGCAACTGGATGTTCCAGGAGCCCTGGGAGAATTGGGAGGCCACAGTGCAAGAACTATCCCATGCAAAAGGGAAAAGAGTAGGTAGAACAAAGTGTAGTTGTCCCACTGGCAGCCAACAGTCATGCCAAAAGGAAATAAGCCCACCAGGACCCAAAGAGCACCATGAGGAGGGCATGATCATAGGGATAAAGTGTTTGAGTCCTTTCCAGATAGTAGTGTCCCGACTCGAGTTCCTCAAAGGTATGATATTCTAATAGTATTGAGCGAACCACTGAAAGCAGGGGACATCTGAAAATTGCAGAACCTTAGCATTGAACTTACAAAGGAAAGCTTGATTGTAAGCGGACAAATCTCTTACTCCCAAACCACCAAAAGATTGTGGTAGGGCAACAAACTGCCATGCAACAAGGCACTAGCCTCCTTGACTGAGTTCCTGCCTTGCCAAAAAAATGCCCTCAACAACCCTACTAACTTAGCAATGGACTCTTTAGGCCAAAGGAAACATGTCATATAATAGCTTGGGATGCTGGCCAGCACTGAGTTGATTAAAGTGAGACGGACACCCCAAGAAAAAAAGCAGCTAACCATCCTGATAATCTCCTGTCTACTTTGTGAATGACTGGCAGAAGCATACCATGCTTGATTTTGTGGAGGGATAGGGGGAGACCAAGGTATGTGCATGGGAAAGTTGAAACTGGGCAGCCGAACAAATCAGCAATCTCATGGTAGTGTTTGTATCCATGCAAATTGGAATTTCAGTGCTCTTATGATAGTTAATTTGTAAGCTTGAGAAAGTCGAGAAAGTAGTTAAAATGCGATTGATCACGGAAACTTCATAGATACTACCATGGAACAGGATAAATGTGTCGTCCGCATATTGCAGCACCGGAAACACTCTGTCAGAGCCAAGCGGATGGATCAAATTACCAGACTCAAACTGTGAGCAACATAGCCTTTGCAAAACATCAGCAACCAAAGATGAGGTGAGGAGAG
Organism: Triticum aestivum; assembly: GCF_018294505.1. Lineage (NCBI taxonomy): Eukaryota > Viridiplantae > Streptophyta > Magnoliopsida > Poales > Poaceae > Triticum > Triticum aestivum. The sequence goes on along the minus strand of NC_057807.1, from coordinate 28,289,450 downwards.
ACAGAGTCACCCTGCTTCATCCCCCTTTTAGCTACAATAGGCTCCCCGAGAAAAACATTGATCATAACTCAAGAACTTGTCGTAGACAAGATAGAGACAATCCAGTTAATCCATCTCTAAGGAAAACCACGAGCCTCCATGATACTAAAAAGACATTGCCACCTAACAGTGTCAAAAGCCTTCTGGAAATCAATTTTGAGAACCACCATAGGCAATTTTCTCTTGGCGCAGTCTGAACCATGTTGGCAACTGATAACCCACAAGTGTAGGGGATCGCAACAAATTTCGAGGTAAAGTATTCAACCCAAATTTGTTGATTCGACACAAGGGGAGCCAAAGAATATTATTGAGTATTAGCAGTTGTGTTGTCAATTCAACCACACCTGGATAACTTAGTATCTGCAGCAAAGTTTTTAGTAGCAAAGTAGTATGATAATAAAGGTAACAGTGGCAAAGGTAATAGTTTTGGGTTTTGTAGTAATTGTAACAGTAGCAACAAAAAAGTAAATAAGTGAAGCACAATATGTGAAAAGCTCATAGGCATTGGATCAGTGATGGATAATTATGTTGGATGCGATTCCTCATGTAATAGCTATAACATAGGGTGACACAGAACTAGATCCAATTCATCAATGTAATGTAGGCATGTATTCCGAATATAGTCATAGGTGCTTATGGAAAAGAACTTGCATGACATCTTTTGTCCTACCCTCCCGTGGTAGCGGGGTCCTTTCAGAAACTAAGGGATATTAAGGCCTTCTTTTAATAGAGAACCGGAGCAAAGCATTAGCACATAGTGAATACATGAACTCCTTAAACTACGGTCATCACTGAGAAGTATCCCGATTATTGTCACTTCGGGGTTGTCGGATCATAAGACATAATAGGTGACTATAGACTTGCAATATAGGATCAAGAACACACATATATTCATGAAAACATAATAGGTTCAGAACTGATATCATGGCACTCGGGCCCTAGTGACATGCATTAAGCATAGCAAAGTCATAGCAACATCAATCTCAGAACATAGTGGATACTAGGGATCAAACCCTAACAAAACTAAATTGATTACATGGTAAATCTCATCCAACCCATCACTGTCCAGCAAGCCTACGATGGAATTACTCACGCACGGCGGTGAGCATCATTAAATTGGTGATGGAGGATGGTTGATGATGATGACGACAATGAATTCCCCTCTCCGGAGCCCCGAACGGACTGCAGATCAGCCCTCCCGAGAGAGATTAGGGCTTGGCGGCGGCTCCGTATCGTAAAACATGATGAAACTTTCTCTTTGATTTTTTTTCTCCGTGAGACGGAATATATGGAGTTGGAGTTGAGTTCGGAGGAGCCTCAGGGGCCCATGAGACAGGGGCGCGCCCAGAGGGGGTGGGCGCGCCCCCCACCCTCGTGGATAGGGTGTGGGCCCCCTGGTCTTGATTCTTTTGCCAATATTTTTTATATTTTCGAAACTTGCCTCCAAGGATTTTTAGGACATTCCGAGAACTTTTGTTTTCTACACATAAAACAACATCATGGCAGTTCTTCTAAAAACAGCGTCAGTCCGGGTTAGTTTCATTCAAATCATGCAAGTTAGAGTCCAAAACAAGGGCAAAAGTGTTTGGAAAAGTAGATACGTTGGAGACGTATCAACTCCCCCAAGCTTAAACCTTTGCTTGTCCTGAAGCAATTCAGTTGATAAACTGAAAGTGATAAAGAAAAACTTTTACAAACTCTGTTTGCTCTTGTTGTTGTAAACATGCAAAGCCAGCATTCAGGTTTCAGCAAATATTATGAACTAACCATACTCACATAACACCTCAGTCTCACAATTACTCATATCAATGGCATAATCAGCTAGCGAGCCATAATTATAAAACTCAGATGACAACACTTTCTCAAAACAATAATAACATGATATAACAAAATGGTATCTTGCTAGCCCTTTCTGAAACCACAAAACATAAATGCGGAGCACCTTTAAAGATCAAGGACTGACTAGACATTGTAATTCATGGTAAAAGAGACCCAGTCAAGTCATGTCCAATATAAATCAATAGCAATGAATGCGAATGATAGTGTGCTCTCCAGTGGGTGCTTTTTAATAAGAAGGTGGTGACTCAACATAAAAATAAATAGATAGGCCCTTCGCAGAGGGAAGCAGAGATTTGTAGAGGTGCTAGAGCTCGATTTGAAAATAGAGATTGAATAACATTTTGAGCGGCATACTTTCACTGTCAATGCAATAACTATGAGATGGATGTATCTTCCATACTACATGCATTATAGGCAGTTCCAAACAGAATGGTAAAAGTTTATACTCCCCCACCACCAACAAGCATCAATCCATGGCTTGCTCGAAACGACGAGTGCCTCCAACTAACAACAGCCCTGGGGGAGTTTTGTTTAATTATATTGATTTGCTTTGATCTTTTTGGATCATGGGACTGGGCATCCCGGTTACCGGCCCTTTCTCGTGAATGAGGAGCGGAGTCCACTCCTCTTGAGAATAACCCACCTAGCATGGAAGATATAGGCAGCCCTAGTCGAAACATGAGCTGCTCGAGTATACAAAACAGAATTTCATTTGAAGGTTTGGAGTTTGGCACATACAAATTTACATGGAACGGCAGGTAGATATCGCATATAAGAAGGTATGGTGGACTCATATGGAACAACTTTGGGGTTTAAGGAGTTTGGATGCACAAGCAGTATTCCCGCTTAGTACAGGTGAAGGCTAGCAAAAGACTGGGAAGCGACCAACTGAGAGAGTGACAACAGTCATAAACATGCATTAAAATTAATTCACACCGAATACAAACATGATTAGGATATGATCCACCATGAACATAAATATTGTGAAGGCTATGTTGCTTTGTTTCAACTACATGCGTGAACATGTGCCAAGTCGAGTCACTCATTCAAAGGAGGATACCATCTCATCATACCACATCATAATAATTCTAATAGCATGTTGGCACGCAGGGTCAAACCATTATAACTCATAGCTAATCAAGCATGGCACAAGCAACTATAATCTCTAAATGTCATTGCAAATATTTACTTCATAAATAGCTGAATCAGGAACGATGAACTCATCATATTTACAAAAACAAGAGAGGTCGAGTTCATACCAGCTTTTCTCATGTCAATCAGTTCATCATATATCATCATTATTGCCTTTCACTTGCACGACCGAACGGTGTATATAATAATAATAGTGCACGTGCATTCGACTAAGCTGGAATCTACAAGCACACAACTCAAGAGAGAAGACAAATAATATGGGCTCTAAGTTAAATAAACAATCATGCATATGAGAGTCACTAAACATTTTCAATATGGTCTTCTACTCTCAACCCCCAAAGGAAAGAAAAGAAAATAAAACTATTTACACGGGAAAGCTCCCAACAAGTAAAAAGAAGAACGAGAAATCTTTTTGGGTTTTCATTTCAATTTCTACTGCACGCATGGAAAATAAACTAACTAATTTTTTTGGTTTTTCTTAAGGTTTATCAAACACCCAAGAAGAAAACTAGAAAAAGAAAATTAAACTAACATGGATAATACAATGAAAGGGTATGAGCACCGACGACTAAAATAGTGTGTGAACATGAATATAAAGTCGGTGAGAAATACGTACTCCCCCAAGCTTAGGCTTTTGGCCTAAGTTGGTCTAATGCCACGGCCCGTGGCTACTCTCCCCGGTGTACTGAGGGGTGTGATCAGGATACCACTGGCTGGCCGTCTCCTTCGGATCCCACTGGTAAGATGATGCTCGATAAGGGTCCAGTGCAGGTTCCGGCTCAGGCTCAGGTTCTGGAGTGGATGCTTGGCCTCGATGAGCGTACACTGCTTCCGGTGTGACAAGAAAATTATCTGCAATCAAATCAAACAACAGAGATGCAGGCAAAATAATAGTCTCGTTGTGTTTCTTATTAAATCTCAGGTTATACAAGAGCATCTTTTCTTTATTGTCAACAATGAACTCATGTGCTACCATGCTCTTGTAATCTAAAATGTAAGGAGGCAATTTTGTCTCCTCTTTCTCATGGTGCCTAATAGGTATCTCAAATTGTCTAGCAAGACATGCAACATAGATACCTCCAAAGATGGGGCCTTTTGTACGACTCAAGCTTCGCCGTTTAGCAATGACGGCACCCATACTAAAACTATTATCTCCAAACAAGGCATGGTGAAGAATAATAATATCAGGAACATTGAAGTTGCCACTATTTCCACGACCAATAAAGCATCTACTAGCAAATATGGCAGAGTAGCATAAAACAAGAAAGTGTATGCTAGAGATTCTCGCATCGGAACCCTTCTTTGGATCCCCTACAGTGATAGTGTTAACAAAGCCATCCACATCCTTACGATGGGGGTTCATCTAATTTTCCTTCAAAGGGTATCATACATATCGTGCAAAAATTACGTAAAGACATTTCCCCGAATTCATCATATAAATGAAATGATACTGAAGGTGGTGACTTCTTAGGATAATAATAAAAGTTTTGCCCGAAAGTATTGGTGAGTAAGAGATACTGATCGATCCGGTCGTGGAGGAATTCAGTGAGGCCTGTATTTTCAACCAAGGAATAAAAGTCTTCACGAATACCGGCTTCTCTTAAGAAATTGTCGCATGGCCATTCACACGGCCGTACTTCCTCTATGCAAGGAAGATTATACTTGGTCGTTTCCTTCTCTTTAACTTGTTTTTCCTGGGAGCCTTGGCTAGAAGAGCCCCTCAAAAATCTCCTTAGCATTTTCTGAAAAATTCTGAAATTATTAGTAACTTCAAAATAAAAGTGAATAAAACTGAACAAGATTGGTAGCAACTACTCCTACAAGTGCCTAGAGCCTATATCATGCATTAGAACTACTTGGGACCTCATAAATTTAACACGCAAGATCAAGAACATGGTCACCTATGCAGAAAAAATTTGCAATGAATAGAGCACTAGAACAAAAACTAATTGGACCAATGGAGGAGTCACATACCAAGCAACAATCTCCCAAAGCAGTTTTGTGAATGGAGCTTTGAGCAAGAAGATCAAAAATCGCAGCAAAAAGAGCTAGAACTCGTGCTTGAGCTGGATGGGGATTTTTTGGGGAAGAAGATGGAGTCTGTGGGTGCTGGCATAAGTGGAGGGGGGCCACTAGGGGCCCACGAGACAGGGGGGCGCGCCCAAAGGGGGTGGGCGTGCCCTCCACTCTCATAGCCTAGTGCTTGCCTCTCCTGCAGTGATTTCAGTGCCCAAAATCCTCAAATATTCCATAAAAAATCATACTAAATTTGCAGGGCATTTGGAGCAATTTTATTTTCGGGACATTTTTATTGCACAGATAAATCAAAAAACAGACGGATAATACTATTTTTTCTTTATTTAATCTAAATAACAAAAAGTAAAAAGACGGTACAGAAGCTTGTGCCTTCTAGTTTCATCCATCTCATGATTATCAAAATGAATCCACTAACAAGGTTGATCAAGTCTTGTTAACAAACTCATTCTGAATAACACGGAACCGGAGAAATTTTGAATAACACTAGGTTACCTCAACAGGGATATGAAAATCATGAACAATAAGAATATCATACTTTTTCTTAACAATAGGGAGAGGAAATTCAAAACCTCTAATAATAATAGTTGGAACTTTTCCAATAGAATTGATGCTATGAACTTGAGATTGTTTCCTCAGGAAGTGTACCGTATGCTCATTACCATTAACATGAAAAGTGACATTGCCTTTATTTGCAATCAATAACAGCCCCTACAGTATTCAAAAAGGGTCCACCAAGGATAATAGACATACTATCATCCTCGGGAATATCAAGAATAACAAAGTCCGTTAAGATAGTGACATTTGCAACCACAATAGGCACATCCTCACAAATATCGACAGGTATAGCAGTTGATTTATCAGCCATTTGCAAATATATTTCAGTAGGTGTCAACTTATTCAATTCAAGTCTATGATATAAAGAGAGAGGCATAACACTAACATCGGCTCCAAGATCACATAAAGCAGTTTTAACATAATTTCTTTTAATGGAGCATGGTATAGTTGGTACCCCCGGATCTCCAAGTTTCTTTGGTATTCCACCCTTAAAAGTGTAATTAGCAAGCATGGTGGAAATTTCAGCTTCTGGTATCTTTCTTTTATTTGTAATGATATCCTTCATATACTTAGCATAAGGATTTACTTTAAGCATATCAGTTAAGCGCATACGTAAGAAGATGGCTCTAATCATTTCAGCAAAGCGCTCAAAATCCTCATCATCCTTTGTCTTGGATGGTTTAGGAGGAAAGGGCATGGGTTTCTGAACCCATGGTTCTCTTTCCCTACCGTGCTTCCTAGCAACAAAATCTCTCTTATCATAATGTTGATTCTTTGATTGTGGGTTATCAAGATCAACAGCAGGTTCAATCTCTACTTCGTTATTTTTGCTAGGTTGAGCATCAACATGAACATTATCATTAACATTATCGCTAGGTTCATGTTCATCACCTGATTGTGTTTCAGCATCAGAAATAGAAATATCATTGGGATTCTTAGGTGTGTCTACAATAGGTTCACTAGAAGCATGCAAAGTCCTATCGTTTTTCTTTTTCTTCTTTTTGGAAGAACTAGGTGCCTCTAAATTGTTTCTCTGTGAATCTTGCTCGATTCTCTTAGGGTGGCCTTCAGGAAACAAAGGTTCCTGAGTCATTCTACCAGTTCTAGTAGCCACTCTAGCAGCAAAATCAAGTTTATTATTTAATTCATGAAGCAAATCATTTTTAGCTTTAAGTACTTGCTCAGCTTGAGTAGCAACCATAGACGCATATTTGCTAATGAGTTTAAGTTCACCTTTAACTCTGGCCATATAATCACTCACATGTCCTATCTCGAAAGCATTATTCTTTAATTCTCTACCAACATAAGCATTAAAACTTTCTTGTCTAGCCATAAAGTCATCAAATTCATCTAAGCATGGGCTATGAAATTTAGTAGAGGGAATTTCAACCTTATCATATCTATAGAGAGAATTTACCTTTACTACCTGTGTCGGGTTATCAAGACAATGTGGTTCTTCAACAGGCGGTATATTAACACCATGTATTTCTTCAATAGGTGGTAAATTCTTGACATCTTCAGCTTTTATACCTTTTTCTTTCATTGATTTCTTTGCCTCTTGCATATCTTCAGGACTGAGAAATAAAACGCCTCTCTTCTTCAGAGTGGGTTTAGGAATAGGCTCAGGAGTTGGCTCAATTGGTTTAGGAATTGCCTTAGGAATTGGCTCAGGAAGAGTCCAATTATTTTCATTAGTCAACATATTATTCAATAGTAATTTAGCTTCGTTGACTGTTCTTTCCCTGAAAACACAACCAGCACAACTATCCAAGTAGTCCTTGGAAGCATCGGTTAGTCCATTATAAAAGATATCAAGTATTTCATTTTTCTTAAGAGGATGATCAGGCAAAGCATTAAGTAGTCGGAGAAGCCTCCCCCAAGCTTGTGGGAGACTCTCTTCTTCGATTTGCACAAAATTATATATTTCCCGGGAGGCAGCTTGTTTCTTATGGGCAGGGAAATATTTAGAAGAGAAGTAATAAATCGTATCCTGGGGACTACACACACAACCAGGAGCAAGAGAATTAAACCAAGTCTTAGGATCACCCTTTAATGAGAACAGAAATATCTTAAGGATATAGAAATAGCGAGATTTATCATCATTAGTGAACAGGGTGGCTATATCATTCAACTTGGTAAGATGTGCCACAACAGTTTCAGATTCAAGGCCATAAAAAGGATCAAATTCAACCAAAGTGATTATCTCAGGATCAATAGAGAATTCATAATCCTTATCAGTAACACAGATAGGTGAAGTAGCAAAAGCAGGGTCAGGTTCCATTTAGCTAATAATTTCTTAAGATCATATCTATCTTTACAAGCAAAGATAGCTCTAGCAGCTTCCTCATTCATAACATAACCCTCAGGAACAATACGTAATTCATAATCAGGGGGAGAACTTTCATCATCACTATCATCAATAATAGTATCTTCAAAAATTTCATTCTCTCTAACCCTAGCAAGTTGTTCATCAAGAAATTCACCTAATGGCAAAGTAGTATCACACACAGAAGTAGTTTCATCATAAGTATCATGCATAACAGAAGTGGCATCATCAATAAGATGCGGCATATCAGAATTCATAGCAGTAGCAGGTTTAGGTGTCGCAAACTTACTCATAACAGAAGGAGAATCTAGTACAGAGCTAGATGGCAGTTCCTTACCTCCCCTCGTAGTTGAGGGCAAAATCTTGGTTCTTGCGTCTTTCAAGTTCTTCATAGTGATCAACATATATAAATCCCAAGTGACTCAAAGAATAGAGCTATGCTCCCTAGCAACGGCGCCAGAAATTAGTCTTGATAACCCACAAGTGTAGGGGATCGCAATAGCTTTCGAGGGTAAAGTATTCAACCCAAATTTGTTGATTCAACACAAGGGGAGCCAAAGAATATTATTGAGTATTAGCAGTTGAGTTGTCAATTCAACCACACCTGGATAACTTAGTATCTGCAGCAAAGTATTTAGTAGCAAAGTAGTATGATAATAAAGGTAACAGTGGCAAAATTAATAGTTTTGGGTTTTGTAGTAATTGTAACAGTAGCAACAGAAAAGTAAATAAGCGAAGCACAATGTGTGAAAAGCTCGTAGGCATTGGATTAGTGATGGATAATTATGTCGGATGTGATTCCTCATGTAATAGCTATAACATAGGGTGACACAGAACTAGCTCCAATTCATAAATGTAATGTAGGCATGTATTCTGAATATAGTCATACGTGCTTATGGAAAAGAACTTGCATGACATCTTTGGTCCTACCCTCCCGTGGCAGCGGGGTCCTTTTGGAAACTAAGGGATATTAAGGCCTCCTTTTAATAGAGAACCGGAACAAAGCATTAGCACATAGTGAATACATGAACTCCTCAAACTACGGTCATCACCGAGAAGTATCCTGATTATTGTCACTTCGGGGTTGTCGGATCATAACACATAATAGGTGACTATAGACTTGCAAGATAGGATCAAGAACACACATATATTCATAAAAAAAATAATAGGTTCAGATCTGAAATCATGGCACTCGGGCCCTAGTGACAAGCATTAAGCATAGCAAAGTCATAGCAACATCAATCTCAGAACATAGTGGATACTAGGGATCAAACCCTAACAAACCTAACTTGATTACATGGTAAATCTCATCCAACCCATCACCGTCCAGCAAGCCTACGATGGAATTACTCACGCACGGCGGTGAGCATCATGAAATTGGTGATGGAGGATGGTTGATGATGACGACGGCGACGAATCCCCCTCTCCGGAGCCCCGAACGAACTCCACATCAACCCTTGCAAGAGAAATTAGGGCTTGGCGGCGGCTCCGTATCGTAAAACGCGATGAAACTTCCTCTCCGATTTTTTTCTCCGCGAGACCGAATATATGGAGTTGGAGTTGAGGTCGGCAGATCCTCAGGGGGCCCATGAGACAGGGGGCGCGCCCAGAGGGGGTGGGCGCGCCCCCCACTCTCGTGGATAGGGTGTGGGCCCCTTGGTCTTGATTCTTTCACCAGTACTTTTTAAATTTTCCGAAACTTGCCTCTGAGGATTTTCAGGACATTCCGAGAACTTTTATTTTTCTACACATAAAACAACATCATGGCAGTTCTACTGAAAACAGCGTTAGTCCGGGTTATTTTCATTCAAATCATGCAAGTTAGAGTCCAAAACAAGGGCAAAAGTGTTTGGAAAAGTAGATACGTTGGAGACGTATCAGCAACCATAGCAAAATTCTCAACAATAGACCATCCTTTGGTGAAGCCAGATTGCAAAGAATGAATCAACTCAGGAATTTGATGTTGTAGTCTCCTGGCAAGGACCTTGCTCGCGAGCTTCGGTGCACTATGGAATATGGAAATCGGTGTGTAATCACATAACTCTAGAGGAGTGTCCTTCTTGGGCAGGGGAGAGATATAAGCTTGATTGATCCCAGACAGATCAACTTGATTATAATATAGCTGGGAGAAGAAAAGTTGAAGATTTGTCATTGATGGCACCATGAAAGGCTTTGTAAAATTCATTTAAGAAGCCATCTGGACCAGGGGTGCGGTTTTTTGGCGAGTGATTGATAACACCAACAATATCCTCCCAAGAGAACTCCTCTGCAAGGCAGGACAAATCTGTAGGTCCATATACATCATTCAGCTGGACAGTGGGTAGAGAAGGAGAGGGATAACCCAGTAGATCAGAGGAATACTTAGTGGCCAACTGTAGCTTCTGTTGGTTGTCAAAGAACTCCACTCCTTCCTGCACGAGGACCATGACTTTGTTAGCAACAGCATGAAAGAACCTGTTGTTTTCATCCCCGGAGACACACCACCATAGCTTAGCCCTCCGATGCCACAAAGCAATTTGCCATAAAATTAGCTGCTCGGCCTTGCCATAGCAAACTTCCTTAAGACCATTTCCAAGGAGGACAGAGACCGGATCCTCGACAACATTGAAATAATCCACCACAAACTTGTTATTGCAGATCAGCAAATCCAGACTAGCCCTGTCCCTTTTCCACTTCCGAAGGGTAGCATGGATGTGTCTCATCTTGAAGTTGATAAGAGAGGCAGCAGAACGGATCAGCCTTGTGCCACTGCACCAGTTGTTACTGATAAGTGCCCTTGTTTCTTCCAACTAAATACAATAGTTCTCCATCCTAAAAAGATTGCTCTTAACTTTCTCATTGCACAACTGTACTAAGATCGGCACATGATCAGAGGTGACAGAAGGCACAACTGAAGCAGACGTCTGAGAAAACGCCAAGTTCCAATCAGCGTTGACAAGAACCTGGTCCAGCCGCACCAGAGTTGGGTTTTTTCCTTTTGTTGGACCAGGTAAACCTTCGATTGCAGATAGCCACATCATCTAGACCATTATTTCTAATCCACTCATTGAAAGCTTCCATCATAACCCAATTCACACGACCACGAGATTTCTCGTCCTCAAACCGGTACATGTTGGAATCCCCAATAACCAACCAAGGCTCAAACACCTGACCAACAGCATTATCCATGGCCTCAAAGAAGAGAGGTCTTTCTTGAGCAAGGCAAGGAGCATAGACAACAGTAACCAGAATAGTAAAGTTGGACGTTGTTGCCGATAACCTGACCGTGATGTGATACTTGTGCAAAGCGACGATTTTCCTTGAGACAGTAGATGTGTCCCAGGCGACCAATAGGCTATCAGAGGACCCTAAAGATGGCATGACCGCACGCTCATCAAGGTAAGCTGGAAGAAAATTGCGTAGCTCTGGCTTAGTTTCCTGCACACAAACAACACTAGGGCGACAGGAGGTTATAACACCACGAACCAATGAACACTTACCCTCATCAACCAGGCCTCGAACATTCCAATCAATAATTTGCATGGACATAGGTGAAAGCAGCCCATCCATGAAGAAGAAGACAAGCAGAGCATGAACATGATTGTAAGCATGCAAAATATAGACTATGCATAAACATAGATAAGGTAGCATGGTAGCAACAGACATCATACAAACTGAACCAACCTAATGTAACGAGCGTGAAAGCAACTAAAGAGATCTCCCTCCAGGAACAAACGGTGACACCTAAGAACAAGCGAAGCAACTACAACAACAATTGGAACCAACAAAGGCCGGAACCTAAGCATAGCAGAGAACAACCTAAACATCTAGAGTAGTGCCATCACCCATGGAGCAAGCAGTGGAGTTGTCAGTTGGAGCAGAAGGGGCAGCGCCAACAGAAGCAGAGGAGGAAGCTTGAGTGAGAATGGCCTCCACATTGAGGTCACAACACTTGGTCAGCTGCTTGAGCTTTCCCCTAGTCAGTGGCCTTGGAGTCTCAATGAAGGGGAGGTTCAGGGGCCCAGCGACCGGCACCACCTTGGCCTTCTTGCGGCCACTGCCAGAGGAGCTTGGACGCTGACCAGTGCCACCGGAACTAGCATCAGACCATGACGTCTCCCTCTTTGTAGCATGCTTAACAGAGCTGACGCGCTCTCATCGTACATCTTCATGATGTGAGGGTTGCGGTGCATGGAGGGGGGAGCTCCTCAACTTGCACCAGAACCATCAAGCCACCACCGTCAACGTCATTCGGGACCAGGTCCAGACGGGCCAGATCAGCCACCACCTGAAGCCCCGCATCCAGCGGCAGAGGATCAAAGCCCAGGCCAAGGCTAAGATTCACCCCCGCATTCAAGTTCATGACATCGAAGTTCATGCCCATAAGTTCAAATTCATGCCCACCACATCATCCAACCAAGTTCAAAATCTGAACCAATCATGACACAAAAGTTCAGACCAACGAATGGCCCATCAACAATCAAGCATCGTCCTTGTCTTCATCTTCCTCTTCCTCTTCCTCTTCCTCTAATTCATCATCCGAAGACGATTCTTCCTCCTCTTTCATTATCGTGCGCTGCATCATCATGTGGAGCTCGGAAGGTTTTGGCAAGATCTTCAACGGCATCATGCGAAGGTGTCTGAGGCACACCAGAAGACATGCTCGGAGGTGCTCCCATGCCTCCCATGAGAACGCAAAACTCATGCCTCCCATGCCACCCATGCCGCCTGGAGGTGCTTCGAAGCCACCCATGCTTCCCATGGTCTCCATGGTAGCTCCAAATCCACCCATGGTACCCATACCGCCCGTGCCACCTCTAAAGCCACCTATGCCTCCCATGCCACCAATGCCACTACCACCCATGCCGACAATGCCACCACCACCCATGACGCCAATGCCACCGCCTCCCATGCTACCCATGCCATCGCCACCCATGTCGCCCATGCCACCGTGAATCATGGCTCTTTTATGGATCAAGACTTCTTCACGGGCAAGATTGGCGTACCCCTTTTGCGCCTCATTGAGGGTAGATGTGTCCATGAAGAACAAGTACTTCTCCCATTCCAACTACCTAGCTTGCTCCTCCATGGCCACCTTCCTCTCCTCCAATGCCACCTTCCTCTCCACCAATGCCACCTTCCTCTCCTCATCCGCCACCCCCCTCTCCTTGTCCGCCAACCTCCTCTCCTCGGACATGGCATCTTGGTTCCTTGCCATCTTCCTCAGCTTGTTCGCTTTCTTTCTTGCTTTCATAATAGCTTCCATAGCATTTTTGAGCTCATCGTCTCCTTTCCTCTTCTTCTTTTATTTTGCATATTTCTTGCATCCATCCGGTCGTTTTGGCTTCGAGTATGAAACCGAGTTTGGTGTAGGGCTTCTCTTTCCGTCATCACTTGATGCCTCATCATCATCATCATCATCATCATCATCATCATCATCATCATCATCATCATCATCATCATCCTAATCAATAGTTCACTTGCGTTTGTTGCTGTCATCAACATCATCGATATCATCACGCTTCTTCCATTTCTCATCATCTTACAATTCTTCATAGCAATGAGGCAAGGTAAATGGTCTCCCTTTCTTGATCTTCCCTTTCTTGCTCTTCTTCTCCTCTCCTTTGAACAAGTTTTGTGCAATATTAAACTACATAAAAACAAAACAAGTTAGCACTACAAACACCAAGAACAAGCATGATGACCATTGGTGAAATGGCACTTACCCTATCTATCATTAGTGCCACTTGGGTTCAACTTGTCAACTGCCTTTTGTGCGGCCGCCCACTATTGACAATCTCGGTTGATTGTCGACCACCGGGGGTGAAGAGATCGTGCCGAGCGGTCAATTCCACTTGTTGTGTAGATCAAAGTGCTCCTTCATCTGGTTCCAATATGCATCTCTACTTTTATCACCTCCAATGGATGGATCCCTCGACACTTGCAACCAAGTATGCATAGCAAGACATCTTCATCATTGGTGTAGTTGCCTCTTCTTCCTTTCGGTGCATCGACGATGCCCTCACCATCCTCGTCCACCTCAAACTCATGGTTATCAAAATGCATGTCATTGGTTTGAGACCAATGAGAATTGTTGGAGCCAACACCCGTAGTTGACTGGCGCTCGAAATCGCAATTGGCGCTTGCAACACAGGCATAGCGGGCCGGCCCAAGAGAAAAAGTTATCCCACTTGTACCACAGAAACACTTAAAAACTTGTACCATAGAAAAAGAAATCTATTTTCCGCAAACATAGGGAGAAACGGGATTTGATCCCTGCCCGCTCACTACAAACATTTTAGGCAATAACCACTAGGCCAATGCCTTTCTGTTGTCAAGTGTGAGGAAAATACTCTATTTGACCCTTCTTTTAATAAACCATTAGCATGTAGGAGTAATATATACCCAGTTTGTTATGCGTATTTTTTATGATATAAATAAAAAAGAGCTCACAATGAAATAAAAGTGAACTTGAAGAAGGTTCATCAATTTGAAAAGGCTCATACAAAGTGAAAAAAAGAAGTTTGTCAATTTGAGAAAGATTCACGAATTTAAAAAAACGTTCATCAAATTTCTGAAAAGTTCACATTTTTTTAAAAGTTCATCGATTTTGATAAAAAAGTTCATCAATTTTGAAAAAAAAAATCATCGATTTTGAAAAAATTTCATTCCATTTGAAAAAAGTTCATTGATTATGAAAAAAGTTCACTAGTTTTGAACAAAAAGTTCATCTATTTTAAAAAGTTCATCAATTTTGAAACAAAGTTTATCAAATCTGAAAAATAGTTCACTAATTTGAAAACACTTCATCGATTTTGGAGAAAGTTTATAGATTTAGAAAAAAGTTCATCAAAAATGAAAAAAAAGTTCATCAAAAATGAAAAAAAGTTAAACAAAAATGAAAAAAAAAGTTCATCGATTTTGAAAAAAGTTCATCAATTTTAGAAAAGTTCAGCGAATTTGAAAATAAGTTCAAAAAGTTTTAAAAAATTGTCCATTTAACAAAAAAGTACGTGAACCAAGAACAATAAAAAAGAAGAAAGGAAGAAAAGGAAAAGAGGAAAGATGAAAAGAATGGAAAGATGAAGTAGACACGTGAGGTTTGGTGGCGGGATGGTTGTTGCATTCCTGCACATAGCAGGATGTTGCCGATATGAGTCGCAGTTCACACTTCTTTTTGTTTTTGAAAACAGAAAAAAGTAGATGGGCCGGCCCAGCTCGCAGTGTTGCAGGCGCCAGTTTGCAAAATGAGCTATAACTGGCGCCTGCAGTGCCAAATGGGAAACGCCCACCAGAAGGATATCACCTCTGCCAAAAGTGGCGCCTATTTATGGCACTCCCCTTCGTGTACCAGTCCTCCCCAGAGATGTTGCGCCTGCTCAGGTCAGTGTCATCAGAGACACTGCAGGCGACAAGGGCACGGAGGTGGACGTAGCGAGCCCCACGGATCCACAACGACGTGGCCTCATTGCTCCTCTGTGTTCGGGATTGTCGAATGGCGGACCAAGAGGTGGAGGCGGAGGCTGATCTGGAGAGGAAGGCATGGTTGGCAGAGGGGATCGAGATGTACATCCACGCAGCAGATCGGGAGCTGCTCAACCTGGCGAGGTGGATCTACTTCAAGGGCACCAGGGAGGAGAAGAGGAGGATGCCACATCCGACCGCCCCTCCGAAGGATTTCGTCAATTGGGCATGAGAAGAAGCCAGGAGCGTGGATCCCCAACGATGTGCAAGGTGGTAGTGCATCAATGGGAAGCTGCCATCGGATCCGCCATTGGAGATAGAGGAGGTCGATCCTTGGGCATACCTCTCCCCTGCTCCAGCTTCAGACTGAATTTTGGGGGCGGCTGCAACAATGGCATGCTTGGATCCATGTGTCACAAGGAGCTGAACCAGAATTGGCTGGACATGGCAATTTCTGCTTATCAGGAAGAGGATGGTTGTGAGATTCAGACTAAGAGTATGGGTGGTGTGCATGTAACATACTCTGCTTACCACTCCCACCATGAATGCGGGTGGGCTCCTAGATTCAGGGAGAGAAATGGAAGAGAGGCTGATAATGAAGCACACCAGGAGACTGTTGAGGGAGATGAGATTGCCCAGGAGAGGTTCAAATTCAATTCAGAAGCTGGTGACTCGCATTTTGGTCCATGTGGCAGAGGAGGAGATCCCCCTGATTGCGCCAAATCAATCCACCCAGCCAGCAAAAGTGATCGCGTGGGCATTTGCAGCGAGGGATTCGCCAATCAGAAGCAGGAGGGTGCATTGGGAAGCCGTCTGTCGTGCCCAGCCACCAGAGAGCTTAGATCTGACGAGAAAAGTACTGAATCAAAATCATCACCCCTGACCAGTGCTTTTTCTAACAAAACTGAAGGCCTGCTAGTCATGGAGCTATCAGGAGGATTCAGAGTAGTTCAGAGAGGATGAAGCGCCAAGACCAATCTCAAAAAGAAGAGTTACTTAGAAAGAGAGGCTTTGGGGAGCTCCAGTACAGTCAGCTCTGGAACCCTATAAAAAGTGGGGAGGGGGAGGGGAAAGCTAGGGTTCCCTCTTGCCCTTCGCTCCCCTCCAACCTTGCCGCCACCAAGCTCCTTTCCATTCCAACAATAGCCACCACAGATCCATCTATGGCAGAAGGGGGAGAGGCCGTGGTCGTGGTAGAAGCAAAGGAGGAAGAGGAGAGACCTCGAACAACTAGGAGCAACAGCATATGTGCACAGGCATGGGCGCGGGCGGGGGGCAGCAGCCGTTCTTTGGCTTTGGCTTCCAGGGGCCACCCCTGCCTTGGGCATTCCCCGGCGAATTCCTAGGTCAGTTCCCACAACAATCTTGGGGAGGCATGCAGCAACAGTGGTATGGCCCCCCGCAGCAGCAATTGCAGGGACAGCTGGGGGCAATCTGCTAATGCAGGTGATAGCCAAGGTGGGAGCTCGCAGCAGAACAAGATCCAGGGGAAAATCCAGCAGAAAGAAAAAGCAAGAGGTGGCTTAGAAGCAACAAACCAACCCAGGTCTGATGTCCTACACTAGTGTCACCTGTTTCAATTGTGGTGATCCAGGACAGCACAAGGACAGATGCACCAACCCAAAAGGCTGCTTCATATGCAAGATGATCAGTCACAAGGTGGAAGATTACCCCAATAGGAAGAAACCTCACTCATCAGCCAAGTGTTGGAAATATGCCCTAGAGGCAATAATAAAATGATTATTATTATATTTCCTTGTTCATGATAATTGTCTGCTATTCATGCTATAATTGTGTTATCCGGAAATCGTAATACATGTGTGAATACATAGACCACAACATGACCCTAGTGAGCCTCTAGGTGACTAGCTCGTTGATCAACAGATAGTCTTGGTTTCCTGACTATGGACATTGGATGTCATTGATAACGAGATCACATCATTAGGAGAATGATGTGATGGACAAGACCCAATCTTAAGCATAGCACAAGATCGTGTAGTTCGTTTGCTAGAGCTTTTCCAATGTCAAGTATCATTTCCTTAGACCATGAGATCGTGTAACTCCCGGATACCGTACGAATGCTTTGGGTGTACCAAATGTCACAACGTAACTGGGTGACTATAAAGGTATACTACGGGTATCCCCGAAAGTATCTGTTGGGTTGACATGGATCAAGACTGGGATTTGTCACTCCGTATGACGGAGAGGTATCTCTGGGCCCACTCGGTAATGCATCATCATAATGAGCTCAATGTGACCAAGTGTTTGGTCACGGGATCATGCATTACGGTACGAGTAAAGTGACTTGCCGGTAACGAGATTGAATGGGGTATTGGGATACCGACGATCGAATCTCGGGCAAGTAACATACCGATTGACAAAGGGAATTGTATACGGGATTACTTGAATCCTCGACATCGTGGTTCATCCAATGAGATCATCGAGGAGCATGTGGGAACCAACATGGGTATCCAGATCCCGATGTTGGTTATTGACCGGAGAGTCATCTTGGTCATGTCTGCATGTCTCCCGAACCCGTAGGGTCTACACACTTAAGGTTCGGTGACGCTAGGGTTGTAGAGATATTAGTATGCGGTAACCCGAAAGTTGTTCGGAGTCCCGGATGAGATCTCGGACGTCACGAGTAGTTCTAGAATGGTCCGGAGGTGAAGAATTATATATAGGAAGTCCAGTTCCGGCCATCGGGAAAGTTTTGGGGGTCACCGGTATTGTACCGGGACCACCGGAAGGGTCCCGGGGGTCCACCGGGTGGGGCCACCTATCCCGGAGGGCCCCATGGGCTGAAGTTGGAGGGGGAACCAGCCCCTGGTGGTCTGGTGCACCACCCTTGGGCCTCCCCCTGCGCCTAGGGTTGGAAACCCTAGGGGTGGGGGTGCCCCACTTGGCTTGGGGGGCAAGCCACCCCCTTGGCCGCCGCCCCCCCTTAAGATCCAATCTCTAGGGGGGCGCCCCCCCAGGGCCCCTATATAAAGAGGGGGGAGGAAGGGCTGCGCACCCCTGCTTCTTGCGCCTCCCTCTCCCTCTGCAACACCTCTCCCTCTCGTAGAGGTTGGCGAAGCCCTGCCGAGATCGCTACTACTTTCACCACCACGCCGTTGTGCTGCTAGATCTCCATCAACCTCTCCTTCCCCCCTTGCTGGATCAAGAAGGAGGAGACGTCTTCCCAACCGTACGTGTGTTGAACACGGAGGTGCTGTCCGTTCAGCACTAGGATCTTCGGTGATTTGGATCACGACGAGTACGACTCCCTCAACCCCGTTCTCTTGAACGCTTCCGCGCGCGATCTACAAGGGTATCTAGATGCACTCCTTCCTCTCGTTGCTAGATAACACCATAGATTGATCTTGGTGAAGCGTAGAAATTTTTTATTTTCTGCAATGTTCCCCAACAGTGGCATCATGAGCTAGGTCTATGCGTAGTTTTCTTTGCACGAGTAGAACACAAATTTGTTGTGGGCGTAGATGTTGTCAATTTTCTTGCCACTACTAGTCTTATCTTGTTTCGACGGCATCGTGGGATGAAGCGGCCCGGACTGACCTTACACATACGCTTACGTGAGACAGGTTCCACCGACTGACATGCACTAGTTGCATAAGGTGGCTAGCGGGTGTCTGTCTCTCCTACTTTAGTCGGATCGGATTCGATGAAAAGGGTCCTTATGAAGGGTAAATAGAAATTGGCATATCACGTTGTGGCTTTTACGTAGGTAAGAAACGTTCTTGCTAGAACCCTATTGCAGCCACATAAAAACATGCAACAACAATTAGAGGACGTCTAACTTGTTTTTGCAGCATATGCCTTGTGATGTGATATGGCCAAAAGGTTGTGATGAATGACAAATATGTGATGTATGAGATCATGTTCTTGTAATAGGAATCACGACTTGCATGTCGATGAGTATGACAACCGGCAGGAGCCATAGGAGTTGTCTTATTTATTGTATGACCTGCATGTCAATGAATAAACGCCATGTAATTACTTTACTTTATTGCTAAACCGTTAGCCATAGTAGTAGAAGTAATAGTTGGCAAACAACTTCAAGGAGACACGATGATGGAGATCATGATGATGGAGATCATGGTGTCATGCCGGTGACGAAGATGATCATGGCGCCCAGAAGATGGAGATCAAAGGAGCAATGTGATATTGGCCATATCATGTCACTATTTGATTGCATGTGATGTTTATCATGTTTTTGCATCTTATTTGCTTAGAACGATGGTAGTAAATATGATGATCCCTCATAATAATTTCAAGAAAGTGTTCCCCCTAACTGTGCACCGTTGCGAAAGTTCGTTGTTTCGAAGCACCACGTGATGATCGGGTGTGATAGATCCTCACGTTCACATACAACGGGTGTAAGGCAGATTTACACATGCAAAACACTTAGGTTGACTTGACGAGCTTAGCATGTACAGACATGGCCTCGGAACACAAGAGACCGAAAGGTCGAACATGAGTCGTATGGAAGATACGATCAACATGGAGATGTTCACCGATGATGACTAGTCCGTCTCACGTGATGATCGGACACGGTCTAGTTGAGTCGGATCATGTATCACTTAGATGACTAGAGGGATGTCTAATCTAAATGGGAGTTCATTAAATAATTTGATTAGATGAACTTAATTATCATGAACTTAGTCTAAAAACCTTTGCAAAATGTCTTGTAGATCAAATGGCCAATGCTCATGTCAACCTCAACTTCAACGCGTTCCTAGAGAAAACCAAGCTGAAAGATGATGGCAACAACTATACGGACTGGGTCCGGAACCTGAGGATCATCCTCATAGCTGCCAAGAAAGCATATGTCCTAGAAGGACCGCTAGGTGACGCACCCATCCCAGAGAACCAAGACGTTATGAACGCTAGGCAGTCACGTGCTGATGATTACTCCCTCGTTCAGTGCGGCATGCTTTACAGCTTAGAACCGGGGCTCCAAAAGCGTTTTAAGCAACACGGAGCATATCAGATGTTCGAAGAGCTGAAAATGGTTTTCCAAGCTCATGCCCGGGTAGAGAGATATGAAGTCTCTGACAAGTTCTACAGTTGTAAGATGGAGGAAAATAGTTCTGTCAGTGAGCACATACTCAAAATGTCTGGGTTGCACAACCGCCTATCCCAGGTGGTCATTAACCTCCCGGACGAGGCGGTCATTGACAGAATCCTTCAGTCGCTCCCACCTAGCTACAAGAGCTTTGTGATGAACTTCAATATGCAGGGGATGGTGAAAACTATTCCTGAAGTATTTTCAATGCTGAAATCAGCGGAGGTGGAAATCAAAAAGGAACATTAAGTGTTGATGGTCAATAAAACCACTAAGTTCAAGAAACGCAAGGGTAAGAAGAACTTCAAGAAGGACGGCAAGGGAGTTGCCGCACCCGGTAAGCCAGTTGCCGGGAAGAAGCCAAAGAATGGACCCGAACCAGAGACTGAGTGCTTTTATTGTAAGGGAAGCGGACACTGGAAGCGAAACTGCCCCAAATACTTAGCAGACAAGAAGGTCGGCAACACTAAAAGTATATGTGATATACATGTAATTGATGTGTTCCTTACAAGTACTCATAGTAGCTCCTGGGTATTTGATACCGGTGCGGTTGCTCATATTTGTAACTCAAAACAGGAGCTGCAGAATAAGCGGAGACTGGCGAAGGACGAGGTGACGATGCGCGTCGGGAATGGTTCCAAGGTCGATGTGATCGCCATCGGCACGCTACCTCTACATTTACCTACGGGATTAGTTTTAAACCTCAATAATTGTTATTTAGTGCCAGCTTTGAGCATCAACATTGTATCTGGATCTCGTTTAATGCGAGATGGCTACTCATTTAAATCCGAGAATAATGGTTGTTCTATTTATATGAGAGATATGTTTTATGGTCATGCCCCGCTGGTCAATGGTTTATTCCTAATGAATCTCGAACGTGATGTTACACATATTCATAATGTGAATACCAAAAGATGTAAAGTTGATAACGATAGTCCCACATACTTGTGGCACTGCCGCCTTGGTCACATTGGTGTCAAGCACATGAAGAAGCTCCATGCTGATGGACTTTTAGAGTCTCTCGATTATGAATCATTTGACACATGTGAACCATGCCTCATGGGCAAATTGACCAAGACTCCGTTCTCCGGAACAATGGAGCGAGCAACCAACTTATTGGAAATCATACATACTGATGTGTGCGGTCCAATGAGCGTTGAGGCTCGCGGAGGCTATCGTTATGTTCTCACTCTCACTGACGACTTGAGTAGATATGGGTATGTCTACTTGATGAAACACAAGTCTGAGACCTTTGAAAAGTTCAAGGAATTTCAGAATGAGGTAGAGAATCAACGTGACCGAAAGATAAAGTTCTTACGATCAGATCATGGGGGAGAATATTTAAGTCACGAATTTGGTACGCACTTAAGGAAATGTGGAATCGTTTCACGACTCACGCCGCCTGGAACACCTCAGCGTAACGGTGTGTCCGAACGTCGAAATCACACTCTATTGGATATGGTGCAATCTATGATGTCACTCACTGATTTACCGCTATCATTTTGGGGATACGCATTAGAGATAGCTACATTCACTTTAAATAGGGCAGCATCTAAATCCGTTGAGACGACACCATATGAATTATGGTTTGGGAAGAAACCTAAGCTGTTGTTTCTAAAAGTTTGGGGATGCGATACTTATGTCAAGAAACTTCAACCTGAAAAGCTCGAACCCAAGTCGGAAAAATGCGTCTTCATAGGATACCCTAAGGAAACCATTGGGTATACCTTCTACCTCAGATCCGAAGGCAAGATCTTTGTTGCCAAGAATGGGTCCTTTCTGGAGAAAGAGTTTCTCTCGAAAGAAGTAAGTGGGAGGAAAGTGGAACTTGATGAAGTACTACCTCTTGAACCGGAAAGTAGCGCAGCTCGGGAAGATGTTCCTGTGGTGCCTGCACCGACTAGAGAGGAAGTTAATGATGATGATCAAGGTACTTCGGATCAAGTTACTACTGAACTTCGTAGGTCCACAAGGACACGTTCCACACCAGAGTGGTATGGCAACCCTGTCCTAGAAATCATGTTGTTAGACAATGGTGAACCTTCAAACTATGAAGAAGCAAGGGCGGGCCCAGATTCCAACAAACGGCTTGAAGCCATGCAATACAAGATAGGATCCATGTATAAAAACAAAGTATGGACTTTGACAGACTTGCCCGATGATCGGCGAGCGATAGAGAGCAAATGGATCTTCAAGAAGAAGACGGACGCGGATGGTAATGTTACCATCTATAAAGCTTGACTTGTCGCTAAGGGTTATCGACAAGTTCAAGGGGTTGACTACGATGAGACATTCTCTCCCGTAGCAAAGCTGAAGTCCATCCGAATCATGTTAGCAATTGCCACATACTATGATTATGAGATATGGCAAATGGATGTCAAAACGGCATTCCTTAACGGCTATCTTAAGGAAGAACTGTATATGATGCAGCCGGAAGGTTTTGTCGATCCTGAGAATGCTGACAAGGTATGCAAACTCCAGCGATCCATTTATGGTCTGGTGCAAGCATCTCGGAGTTGGAACATTTGCTTTGATGAGATGATCAACGCGTTTGGGTTTATGCAGACTTATGGAGAAGCCTGCGTTTACAAGAAAGTGAGTGGGAGCTATGTAGCATTTCTCATATTATATGTAGATGACATACTTTTGATGGGAAATGATATAGAACTTTTGGACAACATTAAGGCCTACTTGAATAAGTGTTTTTCAATGAAGGACCTTGGAGAAGCTGCTTACATATTAGGCATCAAGATCTATAGGGATAGATCGAGACGCCTCATAGGTCTTTCACAAAGCACATACCTTGATAAGATATTGAAGAAGTTCAATATGGATCAGTCCAAGAAGGGGTTTTTGCCTATGTTGCAAGGTGTGAAATTGAGCTCAGCTCAATGCCCGACCACGGCAGTAGATAGATAAAAGACGAGTGTCATCACCTATGCCTCAGCTATAGGGTCTATTATGTATGCCATGCTGTGTACCAGACCTGATGTAAACCTTGCCGTAAGTTTGGTAGGAAGGTACCAAAGTAATCCTGGCATGGAACGCTGGACAGCGGTCAAGAACATCCTGAAGTACCTGAAAAGGACTAAGGATATGTTTCTCGTATATGGAGGTGACGAAGAGCTCGTCGTAAAGGATTACGTCAACGCTAGCTTCGACACAGATCTAGATGACTCTAAGTCACAAACCGGATACGTGTATATTTTGAATGGAGGGGCAGTAAGCTGGTGCAGTTGCAAGCAAAGCATCATGGCGGGATCTACATGTGAAGCGGAGTACATGGCAGCCTCAGAGGCAGCGCATGAAGCAATCTGGATGAAGGAGTTCATCACCGACCTAGGAGTCATACCCAATGCGTCGGGGCCGATCACTCTCTTCTGTGACAACACTGGAGCTATTTCCCTTGCCAAGGAGCCCAGGTTTCACAAGAAGACCAGGCACATCAAGCGTCGCTTCAACTCCATTCGTGAAAATGTTCAAGATGGAGAAATAGATATTTGCAAAGTGCATACGGATCTGAATGTCGCAGATCCGTTGACTAAACCTCTTCCGCGAGCAAAACATGATCAACACCAGAACTCTATGGGTGTTCGATTCATCACAATGTAACTAGATTATTGACTCTAGTGCAAGTGGGAGATTGCTGGAAATATGCCCTAGAGGCAATAATAAAATGATTATTATTATATTTCCTTGTTCATGATAATTGTCTATTATTCATGCTATAATTGTGTTATCCGGAAATCGTAATACATGTCTGAATACATAGACCACAACATGTCCCTAGTGATCCTCTAGGTGACTAGCTCGTTGATCAACAGATAGTCCTGGTTTCCTGACTATGGACATTGGATGTCATTGATAACGGGATCACATCATTAGGAGAATGATGTGATGGACAAGACCCAATCTTAAGCATATTACAAGATCATGTAGTTCGTTTGCTAGAGCTTTTCCAATGTCAAGTATCATTTCCTTAGACCATGAAATCGTTTAACTCCCGGATACCGTAGGAATGCTTTGGGTGTACCAAACGTCACAACGTAACTGGGTGACTATAAAGGTATAGTACGGGTATCCCCGGAAGTATCTGTTGGGTTGACCTGGATCGAGACAGGGATTTGTCACTCCGTATGACGGAGAGGTATCTCTGGGCCCACTCGGTAATGCATCATCATAATGAGCTCAATGTGACCAAGTGTTTGGTCACGGGATCATGCATTACGGTACTAGTAAAGTGACTTGCCGGTAACGAGATTGAACAAGGTATTGGGATACCGATGATTGAATCTCGGGCAAGTAACGTACCGATTGACAAAGGGAATTGTATACGGGGTTACTTGAATCCTCGACATCGTGGTTCATCCGATGAGATCATAGAGGAGCATGTGGGAACCAACATGGGTATCCAGATCCCGCTGTTGGTTATTGACCGGAGAGTCGTCTCGGTCATGTCTGCATGTCTCCCGAACCCGTAGGGTCTAAATACTTAAGGTTCGGTGACGCTAGGGTTGTAGAGATATTAGTATGCGGTAACCCAAAAGTTGTTCGGAGTCTCGAATGAGATCCTGGACGTCACGAGGAGTTCCGGAAAGGTCCGGAGGTGAAGAATTATATATAATAAGTCCAGTTTCGACCATCGGGAAAGTTCCGGGGGTCACCGGTATTGTACCGGGACCACCGGAAGGGTCCCGGGGATCCACCGGGTGGGGCCACCTATCCCGGAGGGCCCCATGGGCTGAAGTGGGAGGGGAACCAGCCCCTGGTGGGCTGGTGCACGCCCCTTGGCCCCCCCCCCCTGCGCCTAGGGTTGGAAACCCTAGGGGTGGGGGGCGCCCCACTTGGCTTGGGGGGCAAGCCACCCCCTTGAGATCCAATCTCTAGTGGGCCGGCGCCCCCCCAGGGTCCCTATATAAAGAGGGGGGAGGGAGGGCTGCACACCCCTGCTCCTAGCGCCTCCCTCTCCCTCTGCAACACCTCTCCCTCTCGAAGAGCTTGGCGAAGCCCTGCCGAGATCGCTGCTACTTCCAGCACCACGCCGTTGTGCTGCTGGATCTCCATCAACCTCTCCTTCACCTTTGCTAGATCAAGAAGGAGGAGACGTCTTCCCAACCGTACGTGTTTTGAACGCGGAGGTGCTATCCGTTCAGCACTAGGATCTTCGGTGATTTGGATCACGACGAGTACGACTCCCTCAACCCCGTTCTCTTGAACGCTTCCACGCACGATCTACAAGGGTATGTACATGCACTCCTTCCTCTCGTTGCTATATAACTCCATAGGTTGATCTTGGTGAAGCGTAGAAATTTTTATTTTCTGCAACGTTCCCCAACACCAAGTATGTGGGAGGGGCAACTCAGGGGTTTGATTCTATCATCTTGATATGCCAGATGTAAATGCCCAGCATCAGCGGTGGCTCAAGAATGTGGGGGTTGTCTTTGTGGAGCAAGGAGAAGTCACCAAAAAAGAACTAGCCACTGAGTTTGCAACCATCTACAAAACCAACTAGCCATGGGCTATCAATAAGATTGATCAATGGACCTTTTTGGTCAAATTCCCACCAGAAATTAATGTGGAGCAGGTGGCTGGTTACCCATGTTTTGGTCTGTCTAAAGAGAATACAATAGTTAAAGTGGAACTGTGGTTAGGTCAGGTCACAGCAGAAGAAGAACTTCAAGAGGTTTGGCTGAAGCTCAGGAAACTTAACCCAAAATGGTGTGAATGGACTGTCCTAGACCAGATCACATCAACCTTTGGAGTACTGCTTGATGTTGATTGGCAGCACAATTTCCAGAGTTTCTATGAAATAGTCAGAGTCAAGATCTCCTGTAAAGACCATAGAAGAATTGCACAAGAAAGAGTTTTTGGGATCCAAGGGAAACTATATAGAATTAAAGTAGAAGTGGGGCCTCCCCAAGCAGATAATGATGTGGTAGTTCAGGAACCTCCAAAAGCCAACAGTACTATCTCCATGGACACTGACAAAACGAGTGATGGGGCATCTGGCAATGCAGGTTCACACAAAAATGCCCAAGATGGTTCAGACAGTGGCTCCAATACAGAAGGGGGAAGAGGAGAGCTAAAAACCTCTACCCTCAGTCAGATGTTTGTGTCTCTTGAACCACCCACCCCCACCTCTCTCTTGAAGTCTCAAGCACCAAAAAATCTGCAACATAGCAAGACAAGTGTTATGGATAGCTTCTTGAGTAGCAACAATGACAATGTGGATGGCTTTGATCTCCTGAGAGAAATGGAGGGATGGAACAATGATGATATTGACACTGAAGATGAATGGGATGAATAGCTGGAGGAGATGCAAAGCAAAGAATCTTTGAGTCAATATGGAGATGCACAGGCCCAACGATATGAAATGGATTATCTCCCTCTCTAGCACAAAGCTCCAGAGAAAAATGAGAAATGGGGGCCCATGCAAGCTCCTAGGGTCAGTGCCAGGAATGTTGGTGATACAAGGACCATCATGCGAAGAGCTCAACAACTCAAAGAAGCTCAGGATGCAACAACAAAAAAAGATCAAGGTAAAAATTCCACTCATTTCTCCCTTTTCAATAATACTTATTTCCTGCAACTTGCATCTAAGATAGGAGTTGATGTAGACTCTAAAGATTTGAATATATCTAGTTTACCTGTTGACAAAAATTTGAATCCTGACAGGACTGTTGGTCCTGATATAGAGTTCACCACCCCCGCCAGGAAAATGAGGGTGGAGAGGATGGTCATAGCAGTAGCTTGGATTCTGACAAAATATGGAATCTAGTTTGCAATCATAGGCGGGGAAAGCACCCCAGGACCAAAAGTTTGTCATGAATGTTATTTTTTGGAATGTTAGGGGCATAGCTGCCCAAGGGAGAAAAACTCCCATTGTAGATACCATTAAGAAGAAACAAGCCTCAATCCTTGGTTTCCAGGAAACCAAAAAACATGACTTCTCTGATTCTTACCTTAAGTCCTTAGTAGGTAACAGAAACTTCTCTTGGCACCACCTCCCATCAAAAGGCTCTACTAGAGGCATTTTTATGGGGGTGGATGCAGATATTTTTGAAGTTATTTCCTGGTCTCACCTTGATTTCTTTGTTAGTTGTGTCCTCAAGCCGAAAAGTAATGATACAACTTTTAGAATAATTACTGTTTATAGCTCCCCCTATGAGGAAGGAAAAAAGATGCCTTCATTTCAGAGCTTCATTCTCTGTTCATGGAGTGCCCCTATCCCACCCTGATTGGTGGGGACTTTAACTTGGTTAGGTATGCTAGTGATAAGAGCAATGGTATGATTAGCCACAGATGGAGTGGTAACTTTAATGCTTGGATAGATATATGGAGCCTATTAGAAATTAAATTGGCTAGCAGAAAATACACATGAGCCAATAACCAGGTGGACCTGATTATGTCCACAATAGATAGGCGGTTTTGTAACACCGAGCTTGACAAGCTCTTTCCTTTAGCTTCGTGTAATGCTTTACCCAGATGTGGTAGTGACCATGCCCTCATTATTTGGGAATCTGGGGTGGAGTAGACACCTAAGAGTAGTAGTTACAAGATGGAATAATGGTGGTTGATGAGAGAGGACTTCTTCAAACTAGTTTCTAAGATTTGGAATGAGCCCACCAGTAGAACCAACCCCATGGACAATTGCCAGGACAAGATTAGGAAGCTTAGAAGGATGACTAAGGGTTGGAGCTCCAATGAGGAAGCCCAGCTTAGAAGATAGATAGAATTTCTGGATAGCATAAAGCGAAACCCGAATAAGAGTTTTTCTATGAAGGACCTTGGAGAAGCTGCTTACATATTGGGCATCAAGATCTATAGAGATAGATTAAGATGCTTAATTGGACTTTCACAAAGCACAAACCTTGATAAAGCTTTGAAGAAGTCCAAAACGGATCAGTCAAAAAAAGGGTTCTTGCCTGTGTTACAATGTGTGAAGTTGAGTCAGATTCAAAGCCTGACCACCGTAGAAGATAGAGAGAAAATGAAAGTCATTCCCTATGCTTCAGCCATAGGTTCTATCATTTATGCAATGCTGTGTACCAGACCTGATGTATGTCTTGCTATAAGCATAGCAGGGAGGTACCAAAGTAATCCTGGAGTGGAACACTGGACAGTGGTTAAGAACATCCTGAAATACCTGAAAAGGACTAAGGATATGTTTCTCGTTTATGGAGGTGAAAAAGAGCTCGTCGTAAATGGTTACGTCGATGCAAGCTTTGACACTGATCCAAATGACTCTAAGTCACAAACCAGATACGTATTTTTATTGAATGGAGGAGCTGTCAGTTGGTGCAGTTCCAAGAAGAGCGTCGTGGCGGGATCTACATGTGAACCGGAGTACATTGCTACTTCGTAAGCAGCAAACGAAGGAGTTTGGATGAAGGAGTTCATATCCGATCTAGGTGTCATACCTAGTGCATCGGGTCAAATGAAAATCTTTTGTGACAGTACTGGTGCAATTGCCTTGGCAAAGGAATCCAGATTTCACAGGAGAACCAAGCACATCAAGAGATGCTTCAATTCCATCTGCCATCAAGTGCCGGAAGGGGACATAGAGATTTGCAAGATACACACGGATCTAAATGTTGCAGACCCATTGACTAAGCCTCTCTCACGAGCAAAACATGATTAGCACCAAAGCTCCATGGGTGTTAGAATCATTACTATGTAATCCAGATTATTTACTCTGGTGCAAGTGGGAGACTGAAGGAAATATGCCCTAGAGGCAATAATAATTTTTTTTATTTCCTTAATTCATGATAAATGTTTATTTTTCATGCTAGAATTGTATTAACCAGAAACTTAGTACATGTATGAATACATAGACAAAACCTATAGCCCCTAGCATGCCTCTACTTGACTAGCTCGTTAATCAAAGATGGTTAAGTTTCCTAAACATATACATGAGTTGTCACTTGATGAATGGGATCACATCATTAGGATAATGATGTGATGGACATGACACATCCTTTAGCTTAGCATTATGATCGTGTTAGTTTCATTGCTATAGCTTTCTTCATGACTTATACAAGTTCCTCAGACTATGAGATTATGCAACTCCCGAATACCGGAGGAACACTTTGTGTGCTACCAAATGTCACAACGTAAAAGGTTGATTATAAATGTGCTCTACAGGTGTCTCCGAAGGTGTTTGTTGGGTTGGCATAGATCGAGATTAGGATTTGTCACTCCGTGTTTCGAAGAGGTATCTCTGGGCTCTCTCGGTAATACTCATCACTATAAGCCTTGCCAGAATTGTAACTAATGATTTAGTTGCGGGATGAAGTATTATGGAACAAGTAATGAGACTTGCCGGTAACGAGATTGAACTAGGTATTGGAATACCGACGATCGAATCTCGGGCAAGTAACATACCAATGACAAAGGGAACAATGTATGTTGTTATGCGGTTTGACCGATAAAGATCTTCGTAGAATATGTAGGAACCAATATGAGCATCTAGGTTCCGCTATTGGTTATTGACCGGAGATGAGCCTCGGTCATTTCTACATAGTTCTCGAACCCGTAGGGTCCGCATGCTTAACGTTCGATGATGATTGTTATTATAAGTTTATGTGTTTTGATGTACCGAAGATAGTTCGGACTTCGGGATGTGATCACGGACATGACAAGGAGTCTCGAATTTGTCGAGACATAAAGATTGATATATTGGATGGCTATATTCAGACACCGGAAGTGTTCCGAGTGATTTCGAAGAAAACCGGAGTGCCGGAGGGTTACCGGCCCCCCCCCCCCCCGGGGAGAACTAATGGGCCACATGGGCCTTAGTGGAGAGAGAGAGGGCCAGCTAGGTCAGGCCGTGCGCCCCTCCCCCTTTGGTATGAATTGGACTAGGGAATGGGGTGCGGCGCCTTGCTTTCCTTCTCCCCCTCCTCCTTCCTTTCCCCTCCTAGTAGGAGTAGGAAAGGGGAGTCCTACTCCTACTAGGAGGAGGACTCCTCCTCTCCTGGCGCGCCACAAGGGCCGGCCGGCCTCCCCCCTTGCTCCTTTATATACGGGGGCAGGGGGCACCCTAGGACACACAAATTAACATCGTTTAGCCGTATGCGGTGCCCCCCTCCTCATACACACCTCGGTCATATCGTCATAATGCTTAGGCAAAGCCCTGCGTAGGTAACTTCATCATCACCGTCACCATGCCGTCGTGCTGACGAAACTCTCCCTCGGCCTCAACTGGTAAGAGTACGAGGGACGTCCCCGAGCTGAAGTGTGCTAATCACGGAGGTGCCGTACGTTCGGTGCTAAGATCGGTCGGATCGTGAAGACGTACGACTACATCAACCACGTTGTCATAATGCTTCCTCTTTCGGTCTACGAGGGTACGTGGACACACTCTCCCCTCTTGTTGCTATGCATCACCATGATCTTGCATGTGCGTAGGAATTTTTTTGAAATTACTACATTCCCCAACAGTGGCGTCCGAGCCAGGTTTATGCATAGATGTAATATGCATGAGTAGAACACAAAGAGTTGTGGGCGATAATAGTCATACTGCTTACCAGCATGTCATACTTTGATTCAGCGGTATTGTTGGATGAAGCGGCTCAGACCAACATTACGCGTACGCTTACGCGAGACTGGTTCTACCGACATGCTTCGCACATAGGTGGCTGGTGAGTGTCTGTTTCTCCATCTTTAGTTCAATCGAGTGTGGCTATGTCCGGTCCTTGTTGAAGGTTAAAACAGCACACTTGATGAAAAATCATTGTGGTTTTGATGCGTAGGTAAGAACAGTTCTTGCTAGAAGCCCGTAGCAGCCACGTAAAACTTGCAACAACAAAGTAGAGGACGTCTAACTTGTTTTTGCAGGGCTTGCTATGATGTGATATGGTCAAGCATGACGTGATATAAATTGTTGTATGAGATTATCATGTTTTGTAACAAAGTTATCGACAACTGGTAGGAGCCATATGGTTGTCGCTTTATTGTATGCAATGCAATCACCATGGAATTGTTTTACTTTATCACTAAGCAGTAGCGATAGTCGTAGTAACAATAGGTGGCGAGACGACAACGATGCTACGATGGAGATCAAGGTGTCGCGCCGGTGACGTTGGAGATATGACGATGCTTCGGTGCTAGAGATCATGAGCAAAAGATGATGATGGCCATATCATGTCACATATTTTGATTGCATGTGATGTTTATCCTTTATGCATCTTATTTTGCTTAGAACGTCGGTAGCATTATAAGATGATCCCTTACTAAATTTCAAGGTACAAGTCTTCTCCCTGAGTATGCACCATTGCTACAGTTCGTCGTGTCGAGACACCACATGATGATCTGGCGTGATAAGATCTACGTTCACATACAATGGGTGCAAGCCAGTTTTGCACACGCGGAATACTCGGGTTAAACTTGACGAGCCTAGCATATGCATATATGGCCTCGGCCCTCGGAACACTGAGACCGAAAGGTCGAGCGTGAATCATATAGAAGATATGATCAATATAGTGATGTTCACCATTGAAAACTACTCCATCTCACGTGATGATCGGACATGGTTTAGTTGATTTCGATCACGTGATCACTTAGATGATTAGAAGGATGTCTATCTAAGTGGGAGTTCTTAAGTAATATGATTAATTGAACTTTAATTTATCATGAACTTAGTACCTGATAGTATTCTGCATGTCTATGTTGTTGTAGATCAATGGCCCGTGCTACCGTTCCTTTGAATTTTAATGCGTTCCTAGAGAAAGCTAAGTTGAAATATGATGGCAGCAACTACACGGACCGGGTCCGTAACTTGAGGATTATCCTCATTGCTGCACAGAAGAATTATGTCATGGAAGCACCGCTAGGTGCCAGGCCTGCTGCTGATGCTACTGATGACGTTAAGAACGTTTGGCAGAGCAAAGCTAATGACTACTCGATAGTTTAGTGTGCCATGCTTTATGGCTTAGAATCAGGACTTCAACGACGTTTTGAACGTCATGGAGCATATGAGATGTTCCAAGAGTTGAAGTTAATATTTCAAGCAAATGCCCGAGTTGAGAGATATGAAGTCTCCAACAAGTTCTACAGCTGCAAAATGGAGGAGAATGGTTCTGTCAGTGAACACATACTCATCCCATGGTGTATGCTCTTTTCGGATGATGTGGTGGGCTTTGGAGAAACACAAAGTCCCAACAAAGTACATTACCCTCATCAAGGACATGTACAATAATGTTGTGACAAGTGTTCGAACAAGTGATGTCGACACCGATGACTTCCCGATTAAGATAGGACTGCATCAGGGGTCAGCTTTGAGCCCTTATCTTTTTGCATTGGTGATGGATGAGATCACAAGGGGTATACAAGGAGATATCCCATGGTGTATGCTCTTTTCGGATGATGTGGTGCTAGTTGACGATAGTCGGACGGGGGTAAATAGGAAGTTAGAGTTATGGAGACAAACCTTGGAATCGAAAGGGTTTAGGCTTAGTAGAACTAAAACCGAGTACATGATGTGTGGTTTCAGTACTACTAGGTGTGAGGAGGAGGAGGTTAGCCTTGATGGCCAGGTGGTACCTCGGAAGGACACCTTTCGGTATTTGGGGTCATTGTTGCAGGAGGATGGGGGTATTGATGAAGATGTGAACTATCGAATCAAAGACGGATGGATGAAGTGGCGCCAAGCTTCTGGCATTCTCTGTGACAAAAGAGTGCCACAAAAGCTAAAAGGCAAGTTCTACATGACGGCGGTTCGACCCGCAATGTTGTATGGCGCGGAGTGTTGGCCGACTAAAAGGTGACATGTTCAACAGTTAGGTGTGGCGGAGATGCGTATGTTGAGATGGATGTGTGGCCACACGAGGAAGGATCGAGTCCGGAATGATGATATACGAGATAGAGTTGGGGTAGCACCAATTGAGGAGAAGCTTGTCCAACATCGTTTGAGATGGTTTGGGCATATTCAACGCAGGCCTCCAGAAGCTCCAGTGCATAGCGGACGGCTAAAGCGTGCAGAGAATGTCAAGAGAGGGCGGGGTCGACCGAATTTGACATGGGAGGAGTCCGTTAAGAGAGACCTGAAGGATTGGAGTATCGACAAAGAGCTAGCTATGGACAGGGGTGCGTGGAAGCTTGCTATCCATGTGCCGAAGCCATGAGTTGGTTGTGAGATCTTATGGGTTTCACCTCTATCCTATCCCAACTTGTTTGGGACCAAAGGCTTTGTTGTTGTTGTTGTTGTATTGTTCTCTTTTAAAATCTGAAAGGTAATCTTCAAGTGTTCAATGTGATCTTTTTTTGTTTTACTGAACACCAGAATGTCATCAAAGAAGACTAGGCTAAAGCTCTTGTGTGGACCAAACAACAGAATCATGAAGTTTTGGAATGTAGCTAGAGCATAAGAGGGACCAAAAGGCATCACTATATATTCATAGTGTCCCATATGAGTTTTGAAAGCTGTTTTTGGAATATCTTCCTTAGCCATTCTGATTTGGTGGTAACCTGATCTCAGGTCAAGTTTACTGAAGATTTTTGCTCGATAAAGCTCATCCAGTAAGTCTTCTATGACAGGCATTGGAAAATTGTTCTTAATTGACAACAAGTTCAAATCTCTAAAATCAATACATAACCTCCAGCCCCCATCTCTTTTTCTGATCATGATCGTAGGAGAGGAGTATGGGCTAACACTGGGCTGAATTTCCACTTTCTTGATGACCTCTATGATTATTCTTCCATTGCTGCCTCTTGACACTACTAAAATCAGCTTCTTTGCCGTCCGGCATGGCGGACGGCAAACTCCTTTGCCGTTAGCCGGCGGACGCCAAACTGTCTGGCTGGACACATGCCAGCAAAGGCCTTTTTTGTCGTCCGCTTTGCAGAAACGGATGGCAAAGCAGTGGTGTGGGGTGAGAGCCGTTAGGGGGTTAACAACGCTCTTTGCCATCCGCTGACAGACAGCAAAGAGCTTAGCTAGGGCAGCACTGGGAAGCTGTCACGTGGCCAGCTATGCCGTCTGCGAGCAGACGGCATAGATGGCCTGTTTGCCAGGCCTATTCGGTCACTTTGCCATCCGCTTGCAGACGGCAAAATGACCAAATAGGTAGCCAGTGTTCCCAGTTTGCGCATGTGATTGCCACGTGTCCTCTTTGTCATCTGCTAGCGGACAACAAAGCTCTTTGCCGTCGGCTAGCGGATGACAAAGATGTTGGGGAACGTAGTAATTGCAAAAAAATCCCTACGCACATGCAAGATCATGGTGATGCATAGCAACAAGAGGGGAGAGTGTGTCCACATACCCTCGTAGACTGAAAGCGGAAGCGTTAGCACAACGCGGTTGATGTAGTCGTACGTCTTCACGGCCCAACCGATCAAGTACCGAAAGCACAACACCTCCGAGTTCTTGCACACGTTCAGCTCGATGACGTCCCTCGAACTCCGATCCAGCCGAGTGTCAAGGGAGAGTTCCGTCAGCACGACGGCGTGGTGACGACGATGATCTTCTACCGACGCAAGGCTTCGCCTAAGCACCGCTCTGATATTATCGAGGAGGTCTATGGTGGAGGGGGGCACCGCACATGGCTAAGAGATCAATGATCAATTGTTGTGTCTATGCACTACAAAAAAAAGACACATCCGTGACATTTTGGGCCGAACAAAAAAAATTCTGTCATACATATGACACTTCTATGACGATAATTGTGACAAAACCCAGTATCATCCTAGATGTGGTGGGCTCCTACTTCTATGACAAAAAATCATGATAGAAAATGGGCTTTTCGTCCTGGGCGGGCTGGAGACGCAGCTGCATGACATTCTTTGGGCCGTCCATGATGGAAAAAACCGTGGTAGAAGCGAGGGCGAGGAAAATTTCGGGGAGTTCCCGGTTACGATGGGAGGTCGGGGGCCGAGCGATGCTCGTTTCTCTCGTAAGGTACGTGTGTGTGTGAGAGGCGTTGGCTCTAACTGAACCCGAGCGAGGCGTTGTGCTGTAACTGAACCCGAGCGATTGCACTGCAGGCTACGCATTACTGAACCCGAGCGATCGCTCGATGGCTGTTAACTGAACCCGATCGATCGATTCCTTCGCTACAGCTGCTAACTGAAGCCGATCGATTGGATGAACAGTGAGCGTTGGGGGCGGGGGTTGGATGAACAGTGAGCGGTGGCATTGCCTTTGGATGAACAGGACACCGTGGTGTGGAGGACTAGATGAACAGTAGACGGTGGAAGGGTGCACGTTGTCGGTGTCAAAACCGGCGGATCTCGGTAGGGGGTCCCGAATTGTGCGTCTAAGACTAATGGTAACAGGAGGCTGGGGACACGATGTTTACCCAGGTCGGGCCCTCTTGATGGAGGTAATACCCTACTTCCTGCTTGATTGATCTTGATGATATGAGTATTACAAGAGTTGATCTACCACAAGATCAGAGAGGCTAAACCCTAGAAGCTAGCCTATGGTATGATTGTTGTTGTTGTGTCCTACGGACTAAACCCTCCGGTTTATATAGACACCGGAGGGGGCTAGGGTTACACATAGTCGGTTTACAGAGGAGGAGATCTATATCCGAATCACCAAGCTTGCCTTCCACACCAAGGAGAGTCCCATCCGGACACGGGACGAAGTCTTGTGTCTTGTATCTTCATAGTCCGGCCAAAGTATATAGTCCAGCTGTCCGGATACCCCCTTATCCAGGACTTCCTCAGTAGCCCCTGAACGAGGCTTCAATGACGATGAGTCCGGCGCGTAGATTATCTTCGGCATTGCGAGGCGGGTTCCACCTCCGAATACTCCAAAATCAATTCCAAACACAAGGACCGTGTCCGAATCTGCAAGATAAATTCCATATATCATCGTAGAGAGAATAATAATCCACGAATCTGATCTGCTGACAATTCCTCAAAAAGTGACATCACGCCACGGTCCGGTTTTTATTCGAACCGTATTTTACAACCAGCCGTACGTATCGCGAGGCAGTTTCTTTAGCACGTCTTGTCAAAGCAGAGATCATGTCCCCTTAATGAGGGATGCTCTTCAATACGGGCGGGGTAACCCAACCGTACCACCGATTACGGTAAGTGGGCAACGAGCAGGCTCCATTAGGCAAGCGGGGAGGCACAAAGTTTCATCGCCTCAATAAAAGGGGAAAAAGCCTCCTCCCTTCTACCCGCACCTCCTTCTACTTCCGCTCGACCCTTTCCTTCCGCCCAAGCACTAGCGCCCAAGCATTCATCCTCCCACCAAAAAAAGATCCTCCAAAAATGTCCGGATCCGGAGCAGGAGGCAAGTGGATGGCCTCCTCCGTCCAGGAGAAGGATATTAAAAAGCTGCGGGCGGCCGGATATTTGGCCAAGAAAATCGGCCACCGTCTTCCAACGGCGGGACAGATCATCCCTACTCCGAAGCCCCATGAGAGAGTCATTTTCCTCCCCCATTTCATCCGCGGGCTCGGGTTCCCCCTCCACCCTTTTGTTCGCGACATCATGTATTACTACGGGATTGATTTTCACGATCTATCCCCCAATTCCTTCCTCAACATCTCGACGTTTATCGTCGTGTGCGAGGCCTTTCTCCGCGTCTCGCCGCACTTCGGGCTATGGCTCAAGATCTTTAACGTGAAGCCCAAAGTGGTGAATGGCGAACAGGCCAAGTGCAGAGGTGCCATGGTGAGCAGGATGCCCAAGGTTGTATGGCCGACGGGTACTTTCAATGACTCCCTCAAGGAGTGGCAGCAACAGTGGTTCTATATCACCGAGCCGCGTGGCAAAAAGTGGGCCGCTGCTCCTAAGTTCCAATCTGGAGCCCCTTTGCGACTCACATCCTGGCCCAAGAAGGGCGTGAACTGGTCGTCATCCGACGAACTGTCAGTGATCCAGGCGCGCGTCAAAGGTATGGAGGAAAAGGCCGTCAGGCTTGTTGACGTGGTCCAGGTGATTGCTGGTGCGCCTAATCCTTCCTTGTCAGCACAGACGCTGTGACTTGTGGGAGTACGATCCGGCCGAGCACCGGACCCTGCGGGAGCTTTTTGGCTCCTTGCACAAGGACATCAGGAAGGTGCTCTTTAAGTATGGCAAACCATGGCCGGACTCGGCCGCAGACCACGGGCACCAATCATCCCACCCCGCTAGCCCGGTGAGTTGCCATCATATCTTGGCTATTCGCATGTTTCATTGATATGTCCCGGAGGAGATGTTTTTTTAACGTGTCTTTCCACGGTTGCCTTCAGGAATGGACGAAGGTGGCGGAGCGGATTCATTGTCTGGCCCCACTGCCGGAAGAACCCGCGGGACCTCTTCTGATGAAGATGCTAGTCCCAGCGCCTTCCAAGGTGCCGAAGAAGGAGGCCAAAAAAAAGGCCAAGGAGACCAGGAGCGTCTCCGTCGTCGTGGCACTTCGGACACGAAGTCCAAAGACTCCAGTGACCCTCCCTCCTCTGGAGAGAATGAGGAGGAGGAAGAGGACGAAGAGGAAGAGGATGAGGAAGAAGAAGAGCCCGAGTCCCCTACAATGGGGAGGAAGAAAAGGGCAGCCTCCTCATCCTTAGAGGCATATTCGCCTAAGAGGGGGAGAACATCCGTCCCCGAGGCGTCCGTCACGGCAACCGATAGCAGCCTCGAGGAGGATCCCAGGGCCCAGTCCCTGGTACAATCGTGAGTGCATGAAATCTGAACATATTCATGCATCCATAATATACAAGAATGTAGTATTTTTATTCGCACCATGCTTTTTACAGTCCGACGAGGTCTTCGGCCCAACAGGCCTCATTAGAGAACTCGTTGGGTTCCGATGCCCCGGAGAGTGAAACACCTCCCAGGGGCCCTTCCCAAGAGCCTGGTTGTGACACCGAGGTGTCGTCCAAAAGGGGCCTGAGCCAGGGGCGTACCTCGGAGGCCGGACGTGCGGGAGCTGCAGTTCCCAAGAATGTCGACGGTGGGGGCCATCGTGAATCCGGCCCGCAGCCGGATACAGTCCCGGAGGCCCTTAAGGCTCCGAGATCAGGCAGGCAGCCCCTCTTAACTGGAGGGTGCGATCCTTCTCCGCCTGTGGCCTTCGTCCAACCGAAGGTGTCAGGTGGCCTATGGACAACACTAGAAAGTGTGTCCATTATTGATGAACACCGCGCTCTTATGGGCGTGGTGATAGAAAAGATTCAGGCCACCAAGAGCGGATTGAATGAATCCTACGTCAGCCTTATAAAAGGCTTGGAGGTATGTATAGAAGACTGTCATAGTATAGATAGTAGCCCCTGATACACTGTCCGGAGAGGACATGAACCGGACAGGGCATCAACTTCCCGTCCGCAGGAGACCTAGCTAATGACGTATATATTTTATGAATCAGATGAATGCGGCGACTGCCTCCTCTCATGATATGGAAGTGTCCGGACTCAAGCAGAGTCTGGTGCGGGCCGAAGAGGAACTCAGCCGAGTGAAGAAGCAGCTGGAGGACCAACAAGGTATGTTCTGAAACTTTTAGTAAGTTTTAGCACAAGTAAGTAGTTGTGACTATCTTAGAGTATATATATCACGCACTCCAGGGGCAAATGCCGAAATTGAGGCGCTCAAGAAGGCTGTTGCCTTGGCCGAAAAGAAGGCGGCCGCTGAGCAGGCTCTCCGTGAGAAACATGAGGCGAGGGTCGTGGAAGCTGAACGAGAGCTTCAGGAGGCCATAGGGAGAAGCAAAAGTTTGGAGCAGAGTCTATCATTGAAAGAATCTGAACTCACCCAAGCTGTCCGGACCGCGAATGAGGTTCGAGAAGAAGCCCAGAGGGCGCTGAAGGATATTCAGGAGGCGCAGAAGATTGCGGCCGGTAGGGGTTTTATATTTTTTTCAAAGCGCCTTATGCTTTCGCAAGGAAGATTCATGGTGACCCATTGAATCCTAATTTTTTTCAGGGGCATTTGCGGATTTACCGCGCAACATATCTGATGCTGCCCTATTCTTCCGAGCCGAGAAGAAGGAAACTACAGAAAGGCTCTTCTGGTCGCAGTATTTGGCGCCGAATTATCCGGTGCCATTTGTCGACCAGCTCAAACAGTTGATCGAACTGCATCAGGCAGCCGAACTAGCCATGAAGGATTTGGTTATCCGGCTGTGGCCCACTGAGCCCATACCAAGCAGTTTCTTTGGGCTCGAGAAGCGGATTGTGAGGGCTTGCCCTCGGCTGGACATCATAAAGCGGTTGGTTTGCATAGAAGGGGCACGAATGGCCTTTGCCCATGCAAAAGTGCACTGGGGGAAGCTTGATGCTGAGAAGGTGATGACTGAGGGTCCGCCGGAAGGAAAGGAGAACCGCAAGCCCGAACTATATTACGATAGTGTCCTGAAAGGCGCCCACCTCATGGCCGAGGAATGTACAAAAGACATTATTTTTCCCTGAAAGCAGATGTGCTATCCTTTGTAAGGCAAAACAAAGTCACTTATATGTAGGTGTCTGCTATGTGTAAATTCTATTCCTGTGCGGCCGTTTTGATATGTTAGTCTTGAGAGTTGGCTAGTCGTCGGCTTCTGCCCCCACATAGGAACTACGGGGGTGTTCGGGATAAACCTGAATACTCT
Organism: Triticum aestivum; assembly: GCF_018294505.1. NCBI lineage: Eukaryota > Viridiplantae > Streptophyta > Magnoliopsida > Poales > Poaceae > Triticum > Triticum aestivum. Next base: position 28,249,469 of record NC_057807.1, on the reverse strand, counting down.
TTATCCCATTCTTGGGTCCATGAAGGAGGTTGAAAGGATTGATATAGTTGACTAGAGGGGGGGGTGAATAGGCAACTAACAATTGTTAATCTTTTTTTACCAATTTAAACTTTGCATCAAGGTATGTTGTCTAGATATGCAACTATGTGAGCAACCTATATGATGCAATAACAACTAGCACATAAGCAAGCAAGGGATACAACACAAAAAGCTTTCACAAGTAAAAGGCACAAGATAACCAAGAGTGGAGCTGGTGGAGACGAGGATGTGTTACCGAAGTTCCTTCCTTTTAAGGGGAAGTACGTCTCCATTAGAGCGGTGTGGAGGCACAATGCTCCCCAAGAAGCCAATAGGGCCACCGTATAATCCTCACGCCCTCACACAATGCCAGATGCCGTGATTCCACTATTGGTGCCCTTGAAGTCGGCGACCAAACCTTTACAAACAAGGTTGGGGCAATCTCCACAACTTAATTGGAGGCTCCCAACGACACCACGAAGCTTCACCACAATGGACTATGGCTCCGAGCTGACCTCAACCGTCTAGGGTGCTCAAATACCCAAGTGTAACAAGATCTGCTAGGGATTAGTGGGGGGAATCAAATTTCTCTTGGTGAAGTGTAGATCGGGGCCTTCTCAACCAATCTCGAGCAAATTAGCAAGTTTGATTGTCTAGGGAGATAGATCGGGCGAAAATGGAGCTTGGAGCAACAATGGAGCTTTTCCGGGAAGAGGTAGGTCAACTTTGGGGAAGAAGACCCCTTTATATAGTGGGGGGAACAATCCAACCTTTACCCCCCAAGCAGCCATGCACAGAGCAGTACTACCGCTTGGGCAGGGCGGTACTATCGCTGAGCCAGCGGTACTACCATTCCCTCCCAGCGGTACTGCCGCGCACACGAGGATAGCAAGGCCCTGGGCCCAGAGCAGTACTACCGCGGAAGTAAGGGCGGTACTACCGCTTGAAGCGGTACTACCGCCACTGCTGCCGCTACTACTACCGCCCAACCCGACACGAAAAACCGAGGTCTCGAGTCGAGGCAATAGTAGCCCGGAGCCTCTGCGGTACTACAGCCGAAGACAGCAAGCGGTACTACCACTTGGGGAGCAGTACTACCGCTTGACGTGCTTCGGCGGTACTACCGCTGAGGATTGCGGTACTACCGCTGGGACAGGACAGGGCAGGCAAGGAGAGGAAAGAGAGCTCCAATGATGCGGAAAGGAATAGCGGGTGTGATAAGGATGTGTACGTGTTGATTCCACCCTAGCCTTACCAAAGCGGATCCCCTCTTGATAGTACGGTGACTCCTACGAAACTAGTCCACCAACAGAGAAACGAAGGAGTTACACCATCTTGAATAAAAACACCGAGGGGAGGGAATCGTCTCGTGCCAAAGGATGAATCTCTGAAAATCTCAACGCACACGATTAGTCCGCAAAAGCATTGTCATCAATCACCAAAACACCTTGGGGATAAATATGCCCTTACAGTCTCCCCCTTTTTGGTGGATTGATGACAATACGGGATTTGCATAAACGGGGAAAGACATAGGACATGCGCAAAACCCCACCGTCCTAAAATGTAGATGGCCTCCCCCTAGATGTGTGCTATCTAGATAAGTGCTTTGGACTGCACGGCACACATACTAGGATCAACGCTCCCCCTACATTTTAGAGACCAACAACCTAAGCAGGGTATATGAGAGCAAAGTAAATAACAGGATAAGCATGCAACTTATAAGATAGGTAGATATAGATAAAGATAATCTAAAGATAAGGTAGCATATGTCTCACACCATATGTCTGGAACTTAGGTCTCACTGACACAAAACCAAACAAAGCAAAACGGCGAGAAAGCACACCACAAAGAAGACACACTCGCGAAACAGACAATGACAACGACACGAATCCCTAAACTCTCTCCCCCTTTGGCATCGAGACACCAAAAAGAGAGGGAGTGTTGCTACGGCTCCAGGTGATAGCAAGGTCGCAAACATCAGATCTCACCAGGATCGTCTTCGCCAACGTCGTCGGTCGGGAACTGCTCGGCATCAGAATCTGTCCACGGGCAGTGCTGCTGAATCCACTACTCCTCCTCAGTAAGCTGGTCCTCAGATCCACTGAGAACGGTGGCACCCAACTGATGCATGAGCTCCTTGTGACGACCCCTGGCCTTCTTCTCAGCAACATGAGTCATGAACTGACTGTGAGACTCCAAGCAGAACAACTTCTTCATCGTGAGCTTGAGCTTCTTTGCCCAAGAGGGCTCTGCCCCAGAAGGCTCATAGTCATCATCATCCTCAGCCTCAGCCTCCTCCTCGATCTCCATGGCAGCAACAGACGATGCACCCCCAGATTTAGGGACCTGAGTGCCCCAGTTGTCCTTATTCCTCAGACAATTGACCTCATGACACACCAACTCTCCAGTCTCTAGCATAACCTTGGGATATACATGATCCCAGGCCTTCTCAATAAGCAGCATGATGAATGGACCATAGATCAGGCACTTGCGCTCAGAGATGGCAGATAAGAGCTCAGACCACATAACATGAGAGATGTCCAGGGACTCGCCAGTGTTTTCTTCCTTATCACGCTGGCAGAAGAGAAGCATGTCCACGAGATAAGAATGAACCATATCCAGATTCCCGATGTGAGGGAAAAGAGTCTCACGGAAGACACGATGAAGAATATCTAGAAAGGCAGGCAGCTCATATGTTTCCTTCTTAGTCTCAGAGTTGATCTTCAGCGTGCAATAGGGCCAGAGAGCTTGCTTGTGAGTGGAGGTCGTGTTGCGGTGAGGGCGAAAGCCGACAGGAGACGCAAGCCCGTGATCTTCCACCCCAAGAAACTCCATGAGTGCCTTCCACTTGACAGAAAGAAACTTGCCATTGGTCATCCAAGTCAGTGTCATGTCCTCATCAGTCCCTAGATGGACAGTGGCATAGAATTGAGCCACAATATCTGCATCATAGTCCTTGTTGAATTGCATGATTCGGAGAATGTTCAGCTGAGTGCACATCTGAAGGGCTTCACCAAAGTACTCAGGATCCTTCTCCATATAGTCGGTGTCGATGGAGCGCATGTTAACATAGAGGTTCTTCTTGGCCTTGAGCACTTCAAAGAATATGGCAAACTGAAACCTGTTCTAGAACGGACGGTTGACCAAAGTGGGATCTTGGTCTGCCTTATAAGGGTTGCGGCGATGCCTTGCGCAGAACTCCTTGGCATTCATCTGCGGCACGGTTTTGCCAGTTTGCTTTGGCTGACAGCAAACTTCTTCTTGAGTTGAGGTGGAGGTGGAGCACTTGAGGAACCTCCTGCAGACTCAGTTGTGCGGTAACGCTTTGTCGTGGCACGACCGGGGTTGACACGTCGATCTTGATGTTCATCGCCCGGAAACAAACACAAGAACACGCAAAACAACTAGAAGGAACAAGCATAAGCCACCAAACTCAACAAAAGGATCATTGAATGGCAGGAGCATGATGGAAATTGGTAGCCAATGGTAGTACCGTGACATGGAGGCGGCAGTACCGCTCCAAGCGGTAGTACCGCTCAAATGAGAGCGGTAGTACCTCCCGAGGCGGGGAAACAGCGGTTTCCTACTGCCGCAGTCAAATCCGGCACTACCGTCCTACCAAATTCAAAAACAATCCTACAAAGCACTGATCCAAACCGTCTAGTTGCCTTCTCCATTCTACTCAAGCCTAGATTTAGCCAAAAATCTAGAGATGCTACCACTATTGCCCCTAAGACACTAGATTTGAAATCTAGACAAGAAGAGAGAGGGAACGGGGGCAATACCGGCATCCATGGCAAGAGGACGCGGTGGGGATCAACTCCACCGAAGGGAATGGAGCGGGACGCCCTAGAGAAGCAGATCCGCCGGAGCCCTCCCGCGGCGAACAGTTGCTGGAGAGAGGAGAGGGAGCGAGGGGGCGAAGCAAATGGGTATGGGGGAGAAGAAACCTCACCCTGCCCCGATATAATCCCCCGACCTCATCCCGCAGTGGTAGTACCGCGCTTATGGGCGGTAGTACCGCTTAAAGCATTAGTACCGCGCACCACCCGCGGTAGTAACGCCCAGCAACTAAAGGCCACTAGACAGCACGGCTATGCTCAAAAAGAAATGCAAAACCAACGGCAAAAAGAAATGGAGGACAAGACGCACCTCTTCAAGAGAGGGCGGTGGCCGAGGCCACCTATGTTTGAGTCAAGAGTTATGGCGCCGCGAAGATTTTAACCTTGGGCCCATGACCAAAACTCGTCCTTGAAGCACAAAAACCATTGAAAATGGTTAAAAAGAAGGACATAATCAATTTATGCATAATGGGGGAGGAAGAGTTCATTGAGAGAACAACACTCCCCCTATGTCCATGCCTACATCTAAACTACACAACAAGTTGAATGAGGTGGGGTGTGCAAGGGTTCAAGTCACATTGCTCGAATCAATGATATTTAGCTCATGCCTTAACTCGTGAAATCTTGCTTCATCCAAGGGCTTCATGAAAATATCTGCAAGGTTATCATGAGTGTTGACATACTTGAGCTCGATCTCCCCTCGCCTAATGTGATACCGGATGAAGTGATACCGGATCTCAATATGCTTCATCTTGAAATGTTGCACCGGGTTGAGAGAAATCTTGATGGCACTTTCATTATCACACCAAAGAGGCACTTTGTCACAAATGACAATGTATTCCTTTAAAGTTTGCCTCATCCATAAGAGTTGTGCACAACAACTACCAGCCACCACATATTCCGCTTCGGTGGAAGAGAGAGACACACAACTTTGCTTCTTGGAAGACCAACTCACCAAAGAGCAACCAAGAAATTGGCACCCTCCGGAAGTGGACTCCCTATCCACTTTGTCTCCCGCCCAATCGGAATCTGTAAAACCTTCAAGCTTGAAGTTTTATCCTCTTGGGTACCATAAGCCAAAGTTTGGGGTATGAGCGAAATATCAAAAGATTCGCTTGACCGCCACATAGTGGCTTTCCTTTGGTGCGTCTTGAAACCATGCACACATTCCCACACTCAACATGACATCTGGTCTAGATGCACAAAGGTAAAGCAAGGATCCAATCATGGAGCGATATACCTTTTGATCCACCGCTTTACCATTGGGATCAATGTCAAGTTGGCACTTGGTAGGCATTGGAGTAGAAGCCGGCTTTACATCACTTAGCTTGAATCTTTTTAGCATGTCTTGAGTGTATTTGGCTTGGTTGATGAAGGTACCTTCTCTTCTTTGTTTGATATCAAAACCAAGGAAGAACTTCAACTCTCCCATCGAGGACATCTTAAACTTAGAGGTCATGAGAGCGGCAAATTCCTCATTGAAAGCTTTGTTAGGGGAACCAAAGATAATATCATCAACATATAGTTGGCATACAAACAACTCCCCTTTGACCTTCTTAGTAAAAAGAGTGGGATCGATTTGCCCCACCTCAAATCCACGATCTTGTAACAACTCGGTAAGGTGGTCATACCACGCACGTGGGGCTTGTTTAAGGCCATAGAGTGCCTTATCGAGTTGATACACATGATCCGGGAAGTAGGGATCCTCGAACCCGGGGGGTTGCTTGACATAGACCAACTCACTAATGGGACCATTAAGAAAAGAACTTTTCACATCCATTTGTTGTAACTTAAAGTTGTGATGGGAAGAAAAGCAAGCAACAAACAAATGGATTCAAGGCGAGTAACGGGAGCAAAGGTTTCACCGTAGTCGATACCCTCGACTTGGGAGTAGCCTTGTGCTACCAATCTTGCCTTGTTGCGAATGATGTTCCCATGAGCATCTTGCTTGTTCTTGAAAATCCACTTGGTGCCAATGACGTTATGGTTCCCTGAAGGCCGTGGCACCAATCTCCACACCTTGTTGTACTCGAAGCTGTTGAGTTCTTCATGCATGGCATTGAGCCAATCTGAATCTTCGAGCGCCTCATAGACCTTTTGGGGTTCAACACAAGAGACAAACGCGTGATGTTCACAATAGTTTGCTAATTGTCTATGAGTGCTTACCCTCTTTCTTAGGCTTCCCACCACATTCTCCATGAGATGAACTTTGGTGGTGAGCTTGGAAGCAATATTCATGGCACGACGCTCTAATTCCTCCTCGGATGTCGAAGGAAGAGGGTTAACTTGATTATCTTGAGCGCCGTCTTGAGCTTGTTCTTGATCTTGAGCTTGCTCATGATCTTGAACTTGCTAGAGGGGGAGAACTTGACCTTGGGCATCATTTGGTGGTTCACCACCATCTTGAGGTTGATCTTGCCCTTGGTCTTGTTCATGAGGTTGAGGGCCTTCACTTTGTTCTTCGGAAGCATGTGGGTCTTGGGGAGGTGATGGCTCCACTTGAGTGGAGCATTGTCCTTCTCCATCGGCCACAAGGGGTTCCTCAATGGGTAGAATATGACCAATACCCATTCTTCTTATGGATTGGGGAGGAATTTCATCACCTACATCACAAGTACCACTTTGCTCCACTTGGGAGCCGTTATTTTCGTCAAACTCGATGTTACACGTCTCCTCAATGAGTTCGGTGGACTTGTTGAGGACACGGTAAGCATGAGAGTTTGTAGCATAACCAACAAATATGCCCTCATAATCTCTAGCCTCAAATTTAGACAAACGAACACCTTTCTTGAGAATGAAGCACTTACATCCGAACACCCGGAAGTACTTGAGATTGGGCTTGTTACCGGTGAGTATTTCATAAGGAGTCTTGTTCAAGCCTTTGCGGAGATAGAGCCGATTTGATGCATGACACGCGGTGTTGATGCCTTCGGCCCAAAAGTTGTATGGAGACTTGAACTCCGCCATCATGGTCCTGACCGCATCCATCAACGTCCGGTTCTTCCTCTCCGCAACACCATTTTGTGGAGGGGTGTATGGAGCGGAATATTGATGATTGATCCCCTCATCACTAAGGAACTCATCTAAGGTGTAGTTCTTGAACTCGGTGCCGTTGTCACTTCTTATTGTCAATATCTTTGCATCATGTTGTCCTTGAGCTTCATTTGCAAAGTCGGTGACGGTTTGTTGAGTTTCACTCTTCCTCTTGAAGAAATATATCCACGTGTATCTTGAATAATCATCCACAATCACCAAGCAATACTTGCTTCCCCCAATACTATCAAAGGATGGAGGCCCAAAGAGATCCATGTGAAAGATCTCCAAGGGTCTCTTCGAATTGATGATAGTCGTGGGAGGGTGAGCCTTCTCATGAAGCTTTCCTTCGATACAAGCTCTGCAAGCACGATCTTTGGCAAAACTAACATTTGTTAGTCCACGGACATGGTCCCCCTTGAGAAGACTTTGCAAAGATCTCATATTGACGTGGGCTAAATGGCGATGCCAAACCCATCCCACATCAACTTTAGCCATTAGGCATGTCGCGGTCTTAGTGGGTCGCTTCGAAAAGTTAATCACATAGAGACCATTCTCGACATGCCCAACAAAGGCTACTTTAAGAGTCTTGCTCCACAAGAGGGCCACGGTATCAATATCAAAGAAGGTGGTAAAGCCCATGAGTGCAAGTTGACGAACGGAAAGTAAGTTGTACGCAAGGGACTCAACAAGCATGACTTTCTCGATCGTTAGATCATGAGAAATGACAACCTTGCCAAGACCCAATACCTTAGAATGGGAGGCATCACCCCACTCGACATTGGTGGGCATAGATGGGATCTTTTGCACGTCCACCACCAAGTCATTGCTCCCGGTCATATGATTTGTTGCTCCACTATCGAGAAACCATGATCCCCCACCGGAAGCAAACACCTATAAGAGATCATTGCTTGGTTTTAGGTACCCATTTAGTAATGGGTCCTTTGATGTTAGTAAAAAGGGTCTTAGGAACCCAAATAGACCATTCAATGTACTCATAAGAAGAACCAACAAATTTAGCATAAACATGCCCATCACTAGCACGACACAACACATAAGAAGGGTTAAAGTCGCCGGCTTTGTTGGAAGAGATGGCTTTGCCCTTTTTGGCATCACCACTCTTCGCATTGTTCTTATTCTCCTTAGGAGCACCCCCTCCCTCCTTCACAAAAGTTTGCTTAAGCGGGGGAGGTCGTTTCGTCTTGTCATTCTTCTTCTCGTTCTTCTTCTTATTCTTGGACTTGGGTGAGAACCCAACTCCCTCCTTGGCCACAACTTCCTTTTGATTGCTCAAAAGGTCATTTAGTTTCTTCTCACCTTGTATGCATGACACAAGGCCTTTCTCGAGTTGTTCCTTCAACTTGGCATTCTCATCCACAAGATGCACATGCTCACAACACGGGTTAGTAGCATTTGCGTTATCAATTAAGACCATGTGAGGAAAGGTGGCCTTTTCCTTGGTTAGCTTAACTTGGAGTTGAGCATGAGACTCCTTGAGGTTTGCATGAGCACCCTTCAAGACCTTGTGGGCCTTGTCAAGTACATCAAACTCCTCCTTGAGTCTAGCATGATCAACCCCAAGTTTAGCCTTCTCGGAAGTTAGCACACGAGACACAACAAGAGCATGATCAAGATCTTTCTTTAACTTGGCATGGTCATCGCTTTGTGACTCCTCAAGATACAAACAAAGCCCATGCTCTTCCTCAAGAGCATTAGAGAGATCTGATATCTCATCGGAATAGTCACGACTATGACCTTCCATCTTAAAGATGGTTTCTTCGTGAGCCTCGATCATGTCATTGGCTTCACCAAGTTGTTCCAAGAGAGCAACAAAGTGCTTCTTGGATTTGCCCTTGAGCTTACCCATAAAGGACTCAAATTAATTTACTTCCTCATTTGTCGGGGGTTGGGAGCGACATATGCCAATGGATGGCTTATCATGGTGGGAGCGAGTAGAACATCGCCGGTGCCTGGAAGCGGGATAAGGCGTAGACACGAACGCTGGCGTACTTTACACAGGTCCGGGGCTCTCCTAGGAGATAACACCCCTAGTCCTGCTCTGCGGGGTCTCTGCATGATCACTAAGGCACAAGTGATACAATGGTGCTCCTTGAGCTGTGTGCTAGAGGCAGAAGGAGGCAAGGCTAGCTCTCTTCCTGCTCTAGGGGAGTGGCTAGTTCTAATGGAGTGGTTACCCTTTATATGGGTGGCCTGGGGGGTTTATGTAGGCCTACTCCCTAGGGGTACAATAGTAATTCGTCCAGGTGCTGGGCCCGGCTGTCAGGGTCTCCAGCCTCCGGCTTCTCCGCCGAGTAGGCCCAGCCGACTGGTTGGTGGCTGCTTACTGTAGCCGTGTCGTTGGTGACGGGGGCTTGGTCATCTCAGTGTGGCTACAGTCCCGCAGCCTGGTGGGAGGCCACTGTAGCCACACCTGTCTTATCAGCTTAATGGTGTGCTCGCCTCGCGGCAAGGGACGGCAGCCTGCTAGAGGCCGTCCCCTCTCGAACCCGTCTGGTTGAGTTTCTATCGTCTTCCTTGGGGTCACTGCCTGATAGGGCCTGCCTCTGGTAGGCCGTACCGACAAGCCGTCATGGGGAACAGGGCTCTGCCTGCCCGAAGCAACGTCAGGGGTGATACGGCACAGTGCCCCATCGTGCAGAGATCTCCGTCCGTACGGAACACTATAGCCACGCCCGCCCCGAGCGTTGGAGGCGACGTGATTCACTGTAGCCATGCTCGGACTTGTACTCTCGATGGGGGCTCGGCCTCACCGTAGTCGTGAGGTGGCTGCCTGCCCGTTGCCGCCCTCTCTGGAGGGTGGCCTCTAGGAGCCGGTCACCCGGAGTGTCGTAGACTTGGGTCGGCCCCCTCTGGCAGCCGGCCGCTGAGCCAGCCGGCCCCAGAGGGCGGAGCTTCAGCTTGGGGTCCAGCTAGACGGAGCTGGCCCAAAGTCTTGATAAATCCAGGGACTCGGGTGAGCCTACCCGTGGTCCATTACTCCGACAGTAGTCCCCGAAGCCGGTGAGGCACCACGGTCGAGGGGCTGTGAATCCTCAGCGGCTTCCTCCCTCACCGGGCTCTGGGAAGATGTCGGTCCGCCATGCGGCCAGCCAACTGCTGAGGCTGACTTCTTCCAGGCGGATCTTGCACGGTTGGCTTTTGAACTTCAAGGTGGGAGATAGGTGGCGTGCCTGCTAAGCTTCCCAGGCCGCCGCCCGCCATGGACGCGCCACGCGGTGCATGTCAGCCTGGACAGCCTGCCACTCCACATTTTAGACGGGACGTGACACTGGGCTGGGCCCTCCACTACCGTGCCGCGGCAACCAGGTGGATCCGTTGCACCGAAGGAGATGGTTTCCATTCCCACGACCATTTACGGCGTGGTGAATGCGCGCGGGAAATGGGTGCCGTGGGGACGTGGGCGCAGTTAATCCCACGACCCACGCCCCGCCCTCTTGGCTTCATAGCCCGGGAGCTATAAGTAGGGAGGGGGAGAGGTGCGGCAAAGCTCTCGCGCCCCCTCCCGCTCTTCTTCTTCTGCTTGCTCATCATCCGCTGCTGCTGCTGCTCAGTGCTGTCGCAGCGCCACCGCCGTTGCCCGCCGCCGACGCATTCTCCTCTCCCAGCCAGAAGCCATGGTGCGCGAGAGGGGAGGCGACTGGAACGGATCAACCGTGATCAATGATCATATTTCCTTCCTCCGCGATACGCGCCGGATGCCCACCGCGGCCTTCGTCAAGGCGCGGGTGCCGCCGGAGACGGAGATGTCGCCGGTGCCGCTGGGAGATGAGCGGGTCGTCTTCCGCTCGCACTTCCTCCGCGGCTTTGGCCTTCAGGTGAGCGGCTTCTTCCACTCCTTCATCGACTTCTACCATCTTTAGCCTCACCACCTCACGCCCAATGTCGTGACTCTACTCTCCACCTTCGTCATGGCGTGCGAGGGCTACCTCGGTGTCCTCCCCACAATCAAGCTGTGGGGAGCGTTATTTTATGTGAAGCTCGGCACCTCCGCCGGGGAGACGGCGGCCGAGTGCGGGGGCTTCATTGCCGTGCGCCAGCCGGCGAAGCGGAACGCCTTCCCCGTCATCAAGCTGGCGCAGTCGATGAAGATGTGGCAGCAGTCCTACTTCTACGTCGAGAACATGGACCCGGCTGCCAATTTCCTCAACTTGCCGGCCTACGAGGCCGGCCCCCCCACCGGGGCTCGGCCCACCTGGGGGTACAAACCGAAGCGAGTGTCGGCGGACGCGGCGGCCGCCATCGGCCGACTCCGAGTGCTCCAGGAGTCGGAGGGCCTCGTGGCCTCCGACCACCTTGTCGCCTTCGTCGAGCGTCGGGTCCTCCCGCCCCAGAGCCGCCCTCATCCGATCTTTCGGATGGGCGGACACCGCGATCCGTGCCGGCTATGCACGAAAGGGATGCCGCCCGCTGAAGTTGCGCGGATGGTAAACGAGATCTCCGACCTCAAAGTGTCGGAGACGGAGTGGCGGTACGGGAAGCGGCCGTATTCTCGCCACAATCCGCCACCCATAGTAAGTTTCTTCATTTTGTCCTTTGAACTGTTTTCTTCAGCTTCGTTTCTCTTCATGACACAGCCCTTTCTTGGTTGCAGATTTACATGTCCGAGGCAACGGCCACCCTCCTGGGGCCGGGTGATGCCCTCCAGCCGGACAGGGCGGAGAGTGACTTGGACGACCCCGAATTGGGGGTGGCGCCCTGGCTGACAACGCCACAGGCGGCGGTGGCAGAGCAGACGGCGGCGGTGGAGCAAGCGGCTCCAAGGAAGGCGGCGGCGCGGAGACTTGGCCTGACGACAACGAAGATGAAGACGAACCACGCCCTGCCCGGAGCTCCGCCACCACCTACGCCGGCCCCTCTTTTGGACCGCCTGCCCGTGGTGGCAAACGCAAACAGTAACAGGGCACGACCCTGTTCGGCAGCACTCCGAAGAAGCCCAAGAACCCGGCCACGGTGACCAGGCGGAAAGAAACCGCGGCCAAGGTGGCCCAATATCAGCGGCAGCCGAAGGTGCCTGTTATGGTGTCGGCGTAAGCATCCTTCCCTCACTCCTTGTCTTTTCGTCAATCTAGCGTGAGAGCCTTCCAACTTGTCTTCTTGTTTCAGGGCCCCGCTAACCCTCGAGAAGTCGAGCGCCGCCTCGGTCCTCAGGTTAGTAGCGACCTCCTCGACCATCCGGCGGATCAACCCGGCCGCCGACCTCCGGGAGGCGACAGAGCGGAATGCGCGGGAGGCGCGCGAGGAAGAGGCCGACCACCTGGCCAAGGAGCAGGCGGCCTTGTCCTCCGCTTCTGTTGAGAGGGCGCTGGCGCAGGCAGAAGCCCAGGCCGCAGAGAAGGAGCGGCTTGTGGAGGCCGAACGCCGCCAAGAGCCGCTGCTCGTGGCGCCCCTGAACACTGCGCCGCCTCCGCCTGAATTCGAGGCGACGGCCGGAGGAGCCGGCGGCGACTACCCGATCCGGGAGCGGGAGGGCGGAGACGTAGCCATGTCGGACGTCTTTGTGCCGCCACCCCCGCCCCCGCCGCCTCCGCCAGCCAGCGAGACGTGGGACGAGCAGCCGGTGGCGCCACCGGTGCCGCCGGTCGAAAATACGGTGGTGGCGGACCTGGTTCCTACGGTCCGTCTACCCACGCGCCGTCGTCTGGAGAAGGCGGCTTCAGCACCGCGGCCGTAGGAGATCGGCACCGCAAGCTCGTCAGCCCCTGATAACGAGGCGACCAACGCTGCACCCGTGGGTTGGATACACGGGGGCGGGACTGGTGCCCTGAACCAGGCGTCTCTTGACGGCCAGGCCAAGCTTCGGGCAGAGGCGGAGGCCCTCAAGCGCTACAACGAGGCCTACTTGGAGTCGCGCACCACCATCCGCGTAAGTTGTCTTTGGCTTTCTTCTTCGGATGATCCTCTTTCTTCTCTCGTGGGGGCGCGCAAGCACACCCACTGGGTGTAGTCCCCAAGTTTCGGGACGGCTGCTGAGCAGGTGGGTCAGAACTTTATCTTGCGATTGTCGACTGCTGATTTCATCTGATGTCTCTTCTGCAGGACTATCACAATCTCTGCGTGACCGCCTACAACTCCAGGGTTTGGGAGCGGGAGACGCAGACGGCCCATCTGGCGGAGAGCCGCCGTAAGTTTCTATCTTCCTTCTTCGTGGGGGCGCGCTGGCGCACCCGCGGGCTGTAGTCCCCGAGGTTCGGGCCGACTGTCGAGCAGTCGGGCCGAATCTCCTCAGTTATCTCTTTCCCTTGTCAACTACTTCTTTTCCGCGGGGGCGTGCTGGCGTGCCCGCGGGCTGTAGTCCCCTAGGTTCGGGCCGACTGCTGAGCAGTCGGGCCGAATCTCCTCGGTTGTTTCTTTCAGCAGTCGGCCCGAATCTCCTCGGTTGTTTCTTTCCTTTATCTTGTCTGCTTGACTGATGCTTTTTTCTTCTCTTTCTTTCTTCAGAGGACAATGCCATCCTGCAACAACAGCCGGGTGAAGCCAACACCGCCCTCCGTGGCAAGGAGGCGGAGTGCAGCAAGCTGGCGGAGGAGCGGGACCGCCTGGTCACCCAACTTGCCGAGCAGGCGGAAACCCTCAAGGCGGCCTAACTGAAGGTGAAGACGACAAAGACCGGCCTCCTCGCCAAGTTTGAGGTAGAGCGCTCTGCCTCGGCCGACAAGGAGGCCCAGATGACGGCCTGCTTCAACAGCATTGAAGACTTGGTTGATGGTGAGCCTCATTCTCTTGGTTTCTTGTTTTGAACTGTCGGCCCTTGCTTATAGCCTTGGCCTTTTTCTTCTTCCGCCTGGATAGACTTCTTCCCGGGCCATTCTATAGACGCAATCCAAATGATCGAGGCCCAGCACGAGGAGCGAAGGGGGAGGGTGCACAGATCGCTGCTGATGCTCCCCGGACTCTTGGCGAACAGGTCCTCAGCATTCAGGCCCGGCTTCGGCCTGCTCATCGCGTGCTACGCCGCCTCCAGCGCATCGGAGCCCAGGTGGTCTCCGCCCTCTGGTTAGGCTTACCGGCTCTGTGCACCCCAAGTCGGACTGACGACTGGCTGGAGGTGGCGGTCGGCCGCCTGGAAGCCTGGAAAGGCTCAGCAGCCCGGGCAGGGGCGCGCCGGGCCTTGGAATTCGTCAAGGCGTGGTACCCTGGGCTAGATCTAGCCTAGTTGGCCACGTTCCGGCTGGAGGCGCAGGAGGAGCTGGCGGTGGTGGAAGCCGAGCTCGTCAATAGGGCGGCGGCGATCGCCGACTTCACCGACACCAGTGTCTTTGTCCCAGAGGTGGTCGAGGAAGGCGGCGAAGCTCCACAAGAGTGGCTCGGGTTAAACCCGGAGGACAGCGAAGATTCAGCTGAAGTCATCGACTCCAGCGACGAAGGGGAAGACGGGAAGGAGGAAGAGGAGGAGGAGGAGGAGGAGGAAGACGAGGAGAGCGACGTCGACCTGCCGGAGGTCGGGGCGGACGGTCAGCCCCAGCCTGACCGGGCCTCAAGCAAGGAGCCACGCACCGAGGTACCGCCCGCTACTGGAGGCGTCCAAGTGGGGGCTGCCCCACCGCCCGTTCCTCCAACGGACGCCATCGACTCCACCCTCCAGCACTCCAATGCCCCGCCTGCTGCTGGTGATTCCTCCGTTTGGATGGAGCCGCCTACTGTGCCAGGTGGTGCAGCTGACTCCATCATCCAGCCAGGGTCCTTGGCCACGCCATCCGGCCCCGTCCAGCCGGATCCTTCTGCTGCGCCAGCCGGCACCGCCCAGCCGGAGTCATCCGTTGTGCCAACCGGCACCGCCCAGCCGGAGTCTTCTGCTGCTCCTTAGGTTTTTATCTGCTTTCTGCTTGCTGCTCTGAACATTTTGTTAAATTCACGCAACTCCACCCGTGGGGTGTATATCAAAACTCTGTTTGAATGCTGGCCAGAGGCCTTTATCCATGTAAATATTTATCATTGCTTATGCTTGCTGTGCCGACCTCCTGCCTTTTTCCCTTTTTCTCCTTGGTTTTTTCCTTTGCCGCCAACCCTTGGCTATGCTCTCACCAGCCGGGCAGCCGCTCTGCGGACCGTGGCTGATTTGAGCACTCTAGCCGTTTGTGAGGGGGGCTAGGACTTAGCCATTCAGAGTTTTTGGTAATAAAGGCGGAGGCCGGCCGTCCGGCTGCCAAGCAGCCAAAAGGCTAGGTGCGATGCCTCCCTCTACTATATGCGTTTCCTTCCTTAGTCATTCTTTCGAGTGGGGCACTGCCTTGCAACCTTTGCCAGCCATGCAGTCGCTCTGCGAGCTGTGGCTTCTGACAAAGGAAGTTTTTGGTGCCGACACACTACTTGTCCGGCTGCAGGAGGCAGCATATTGTAGAAGACGGCGAGGCTCCGGGCCGACTGGTCGAACCCGGTGCTAGGCGGACGAAATAAAACTATACATTCTCATAAGTATGACACTTATCATATACATAAAAGAGGGCAGTCACCGAGCTCTTCTCGGTGAACCCAGAGTCTTTATACATAGTACAAAAGGTAGCGTGATACATACTGCTTTCAACTGTAAAACCTTCAGAGGAGGTTTGTGTTCCATGGCCTCTCCGTCTCTTTGCCTGAATCATCTCTCTTGCGTGCTATGGGCTTCTAGGCATCGATCGGATAGTAGGCATCGTTGCCCAACACCTTACTGATGATGAAAGGGCCTTCCCAAGGTGCCGAGAGCTTGTGTTGTCCAGCTGTTCGCTGGATCAGCCGGAGCACAAGGTCTCCCTCCAGGAAGGATCTTGGCTTCACCTTCGGTTGTAGTATCGGCGCAGACTCTGCTGGTAGATGGCCAACCGGCTGAGTGCCAACAGACGGCCTTCCTCTAGCAAGTCGACGCCGTCTTCTCGCGCCTCCTTGGCGTCCGCCTCGGTGTACATGGTGACTCTTGGGGAGTCGAACTCAATATCTGTCGGGATGATGGCTTCGGCACCGTAGACGAGGAAGAAGGGTGTGAAGCCCGTTGACTTGTTCGGAGTTGTGCGCAGGCTCTAGAGGACGGCTGGCAGCTAGTCGAGCTAGTAGCCGGCCGAACGCTCCAGAGGCTCGACCAGTCGGGGCTTGAGGCCAGACAAAATGAGGTCATTTGCACGCTTCACTCGGCCATTTGACGGTGGGTGGGCAACGGACGCTAAGTCCAGGCGGATGCCCTATGTTGCACAAAAACGAGCCAAGGCTCCTTTGGTGAAGTTGGTGCTATTGTCGGTGATGATGCTGTGTGGGATGCCGTATCGCATGGTGATGTCAGCGATGAAGGTCACGGTAGTCGGCCCATTCAGATTCTTGATTGGTTTTGCTTCTATCCACTTGGTGAACTTGTCCACAGCAACAAGCAAGTGAGTCATGCCACCGCGGGCCGTCTTGAATGGTCCTACCATATCCAGTCCCCAAACAGCAAAGGGCCAGGCTATGGGAATGGTCTTGAGTGCAGAAGCCGACAGGTGTGGCTTGGAGCGGAACCTCTGACACCCTTGACACTTCTGAACTAGCTCTTTGGCCTCTTCCAGGGCAGTCGGCCAGAAGAACCCAAGGCGGAAAGCCTTGGCCACAAGTGACCTTGAAGCCGCGTGGTGGCCGCATTCGCCCTGGTGGATATCCTTGAGTATTGCTTGGCCTTGGTCTGACTCCACGCAACGCTGATAAACCCCTGTGACGCTTCGTCGTACCAGCTCTCTGTTGACTATGGTGTAAGCTGCAGCTCGCCTCTACACTTTTTGGGCTGAGATTTCATCGGTTGGCAGCTCTTTATTCACTAAGAACTTGAGGATTGGCTGAGCCCATGATGGCGCCGCAATTTCTTCGACTGCGACCACTTCAACCTGTATGAGGGCAGTTGGGCCGGGAGGCGGTGGGTTGGCAGCTGCTTCCGCCTGCTGTGTTGAAGAAGTAGTCCCCGGGATGATTGCTGAAGTCCCCGGGTCATCTGCTGAAGTCCCCGGGCCGGGCTCTGAAGTCCCCGGGCCGGGTGTGGCTGTAGCAGTCCCCGGGCCGCCTGCCAAAATCCCCGTACCGGCCTCTAGGATCATCAAGTCGGATCTGACTGCTTCGGGGGGGGGGGGGGGGGCAGCACAAAGATGGAGTCTGAATCAGGAGATGGCTTAACAGATGGCTTCAGAAGACGACGTAGGGCGACGCCGGCTGGTATTGCTTGTCGGGTGGAGCCAATTCGTGCCAAGGCATCCGCTTGCTCGTTGTCATTTCTTGGCACGTGAAGGAACTCGCACCCATCAAAGTATCCGCTGAGTTGCTGTACGAGGAAGCGGTAGCTTGCCATGTTTGCATCCTTGGCGTCCCAGTCGCCTGACGACTGCTGGACCACCAAGTCGGAGTCACCATAACACAGGATCCGGCAAATGCCGAGTTCCTTGGCAAGCCGGAGCCCGTGTATGAGTGCCTCATATTCTGGTACGTTGTTGGAGGCGGCGAAGTGGACTTGCAACACGTATTTGAGCTTGTCGCCCTTGGGAGAGGTGAGGACGACGCTGGCTCCCAGACCAGTGCGCATTTTGGAACCATCAAAATGCATCCGCCAATAAGTGGAGTCTGGTGCAGGCGGCAAATATTGGGTCTCAACCCAATCAACGAGGAAGTCGGCCAGCACTTGTGATTTGATGGCGGTGCGAGGCTGGTAGTAGATGGTGTAAGGGGCCAGATCAATAGCCCACTTGGCCACTCAGCCGGAGGCGTCTCTGCTCCCAATGATCTCAGCAAGTGGAGCTGTGCAGACAACGGTTATTGGGTGCTCTTGAAAGTAAGGCTTCAGCTTCTTGGCGGCAAAGTGCACGCCGTAACACATCTTCTGGTAATGGGGTAGTTTTGCTTGGAGGCAGACAATACTTTGCTTAAGTAATACACCGGTCTCTGGACCGGCAATGCTCTATCCTCCTCCTTGTGCTCTACTACCATGACTACGCTGACAACCCGACTAGTGGCTGCAATGTAGAGGAGCATGGGCTTCTTCTCAGTCGGAGCCGCCAGGATAGGTGGGGATGCCCACATCTTCTTGAGTTGGAGAAATGCTTCGTCCGCCTTGTCGTTCCACTCAAAAAAAGTGGTCTTCTTCATGAGTTGATACAGGGGAAGAGCCTTCTCGCCCAGCCGACTGATGAAGCGGCTGACTAACGCTAGGAAACCGGTGAATTTCTGCACGTCCAGTAGTCGGGTGGGTACTTTCATCATCTCAATTGCCTTGATCTTCACGGGGTTGCACTCTATGCCGCGCTCTGAGACCAAAAAGGCGAGAAGCTGGCCGGCTGGAACCCCAAGGACACATTTCTCCGGGTTGAGCTTGATCTGGAATCGGCGCAAATTCTCAAAAGTCTCCTTGAGGTCTTCTACCAGAGTGCCACGCTTCTCCGTCTTCACCACCACATCATCCACATATACATGGGAATTTCTGCCGAGTTGCTTGAGGAGACACTTCTGCATGCAACGCTGAAACGTGGCACCGGCGTTTCTCAAGCCGAACGTCATGGTTAGCTAGCAGAAGGCTCCAAATGGCGTGATGAAGGCGGTCTTTAGCCTGTCGACAGGGTTCAGCTCTATCTGGTGATACCCGGAGTATGCATCCAAAAAACTCAACAGCTCGCATCCGGCTGTGGAGTCTATCACTTGATCAATCCTTGGCAGAGCGAAGGGATCTTTGGGGCAGGCTTTGTTGAGGCTGGTGTAGTCAATGCACATGCGCCACTACTTGTTTTTCTTCATTACTAGGACTGGGTTGGCCAGCCCTTCTAGAAAGAACACTTCCATGATGAATCCGGCTGCTAGAAGCTGGGCTATCTCTTCTCCGACAACTATTCTCTTCTCTTCCGATAGGTGGCGCAAGGGTTGCCTGACCGGCTTGACGTCAGGTCGGACATGTAGCTTGTGCTCGGCAAAATCCGACGGAACACCCGGCATGTCTTTGGGAGACCATGCAAAGATGTCCCGATTCTCACGGAGGAAATCGACGAGCTCACTTTCCTATTTGCTGTCAAGGCCGGTGCCTACGACAGCGTGCCTCTCCGGGTGCTCCGGGTCCAAAGGGTATTTTCTTTGTTTCCTTGGCCAGCTTGAACGAGCCCTCAACCTCTGACTCCTAGGGGGTGGGTGACATTTCCGGCTTCTTGCCTGCCAACGCCACCACCCGGTCAAGGAGCCGCTTCTCGGCTGCAATCACAAGGGACTCAGCCAGCCGGCTGCTATCTGCGGCGCAAGCGACCGACTTCTTGTAGTCTCCGACTATTGTCAAGATCCCCTTGGTACTCGGCATCTTCATCTTGAGGTAGGCGTAGTGGGGGACTGCCATGAACTTGGCAAGAGCAGGCCGGCCAAGCAGTGCATGGTAGGGGCTCTCAAGGTCCACCACTTCAAACCAAACTGGCTCTCGACGGAAATGATTCTTGTCTCCGAAGAGGACATCAATCTGGGTGTTGCCGATTGGCGGGCAGGAAAGGCTAGGAACTATTCCATGGAATACAGTCCGACTGGGGATGAGCTACTTCTGCTTGATTCCCAACTTCTCCATTGTGTCACGGTATAGGATATTGATGTTGCTGCTGCCATCTATCAGGATTCTGGAGAAACGGGCGGCCCGCCTCTCGGTTGCAATTGTTGCTTCTAGGACCAGGGCATACGAACCAGGGGAAGGCATCACTTCCGGGTGGTCGGCCCTGCTCCAACTGATAGGCTTCTCGGACCAATGCATGAACTCTAGAGTGTTGGAGGCCACTGCTTGCACTTCTTGTTGTTGTTACCGCCTGCTGCGCCTGTCGTCGGCCACGCTGGTGAACACAACATAGGCTCCATGTTCCTCTGGGTACTCGTCTTGTATGGCACCGACTGGTCGGGCCGCCGGCTGCTGGGGCTGAGGAGGCGGCGGTCCGGCAGGTGGAGGAGGCAGGAGTCCATCTCCCTTGGCGATTCTGGTGAGCCAGTGACACTTCCAAGTGGTGTGGTTGGATGGCTTCGCACCACTATGGAACTGGCAGGGTGCATCTAAGGTTTGCTCGTAAGAGAAAGCAGGCAACCAATTGGACTTGCCGCCCTTCTGCCGCTTGGGGGCCGGCTGCCCTTCTGGTTGCTGATCCTCGATCGTTGCCACCTGCCGGCTGGTGGAAGCCGGCTGGGTGGCCTTCCGCTTGTTATCACCTAGTTGCTGTCGCCGACTGGTGTCACCAGCCGGAGTCTGAGGGGCCTGAGGTGCCACCTTGCCGGACGCATCAACCAGAATTCCCGCCTTCATGGAGGAGTCGACCGTGGCGTGCTTGTCGGCTATGACCAGCAGCTCATTGAGGGTCTCGGGCTCATCGCAGAGGAGTCGATGCTTGAGGAGGGTGCCCTCTCGGCACCCAGCGGTGAAGTACTCGATCGCTTGCACCTCATGCACACCTTCGCAGGAATTGCGCAGCTCGGTCCAGCGCGTGAGGTAGTCGCGAGTTGACTCCGTGGGCCCTTGGACACACAAGGAGAGCTGTCGGGGCTTGGGTGCCCGCTTGTAGGTGCTGGTGAAGTTGCGGATGAAGACCTCAGTGAAATCAACCTAGCTGTTGATGCTGCAGGGCTTCAGGCTGTTGTGCCACGTCCGGGCAGTGCCTTGAAGCATGAGCGGGACGTATTTCACAGCAACGCGCTTGTTGCCATTTGCTATACTGACGGCCGTGGATTAGTCGACCAGCCAGTCCTCTGGCTTCACGGAGCCGGTGTACTTGGGCGTGTCTCGCGGGAGGGTGAACCCCTTGGGGAAGGGCTCATCTCGGATTCGGGGGCCAAAACAGGGCGGGCCCAGCGCATCTTCTTCTTCAAGCGCCAGGGATCGGTTGAGACCATCGATCCGATGGCGAGCATCATTCTCTTCGACTCCCTCTCGACGGCCAAGGCGGTCGCCGAGCGTCGGATGCGTGACAGGAGGCGGAGTGGGGTACCTCGCTCCACGAGGCGGGGGAGGCGGCAGGTTGCCTCGCTGCTCTACTGCACGAGGGTGACCGTCCTCGTCCCGCTCAATGGAGAGGCGCGTCCGACTGCAGTTGGCAGCCGGCTCGTTGCCCTTTCCTCCACGGGCGCCACCAGTCGGCGTCCGAGAGGTCGCCCCATGATCTTGGCGTGGGGGCGGCTCGTTGTTTCATCGGGCTGGGACTTCAGTGCGGCAGGCGGCCTCGTGCTGCGCGGCAGCCGCGTCTAGGAGCTGCTGGACTCGCTCCGTTATGTGGCGACGCTCATTACCGTCGTATTTGTCCAGCTCATCCGTTACCGCTTGGGCGGCCCGGATGCTCTCTGCAGGCGTGGCGTAGATGGGGCGCTCCGTCCCGAACATGCTGGCGATGGTCGCGCCACGCTGCCGAACTGTGCCAAGGCGGCTAGGCCCCTCGGGAGCTGTCGTGCCGCCTACGACCCGGTTCATCTCGCGTCGGTAGGCGTCCAAAAGCCGGCGCATGCTTGCCAGGCGGCCAGCATTTTCGAGAAGCTGGAGGCGGCATGCCTCCAGCGGCTCAGCGTCCGCGCCCTCGGCGATGGCCGCCATCAGGTCGCGTAGAGCGGCGTCGAGGGGATCTTGAGCACGCGCGTCCGAGTGCTCTTCACAGTTGATGACGAGTACCTCCGTGATGGTGCTCCCGCCACTTTACTCGTGAGGAGGCGGCTCGTCGTAGACCACCACGTTGGTGGGGAATGCGTCGAGCGATGCCGTGTCGGAATCGACGATCATCGGATCGGTCGAGCTGACAGACTCCAGGTCCACAGCAGGCTCGTTGGTGACATGGAGCTGGTCGAGGAGCCTAACGAGGCGGCTCTCAGGGCAGCTAGTGCCCACGTTGGAGGCCGGCTCGTCGGAGAGGTCGATCTCGCCGACAAGGTCGGCGAGGCAGCTCGCCACGCAGGCGATCTCCGCGCCGTGCAGCGCGTCAGGGCTGACGCCGTTCGGCGTGCTAGGCTGGTTTCGCTCGCCAGGAAGGAACATGGTTCCCGTCCAGAGCAGATCTCCGGGAGGCGGTACACCTCGCCCCATGGTGGGCTCCAAATGTCGGGGGTTGGGTGCGACATATGCCAATGGATGGCTTATCATGGTGGGAGCGAGTAAAACGTCGCCAGTGCCTGGAAGCGGGATAAGGCATAGACACGAACGCCGGCATACTTTACCTAGGTTCGGGGCTTTCCTAGGAGATAACACCCCTAGTCCTGCTCTGTGGGGTCTCCGCATGATCACTAAGGCACAAGTGATACAATGGTGCTCCTTGAGCTGTGTGCTAGAGGCAGAAGGAGGCAAGGCTAGCTCTCTTCCTGCTCTAGGGGAGTGGCTAGTTCTAATGGAGTGGGAACCCTTTGCATGGGTGGCCTGGGGGCTTTATGTAGGCCTACCCCCCAGGGGTACAATAGTAATTCATCCAGGTGCTGGGCCCGGCTATCAGGTTCTCCAGCCTCCGGCTTCTCCACCAACCATTGGGGCCCGCCGCCTGATAGGCCCCGCCGACTGGTTGGTGGCTGCTTACTGTAGCCGTGTCGTTGGTGACGGGGGCTTGGTCATCTCAGTGTGGCTATAGTCCCGTCGCCTGGTGGGAGGCCACTGTAGCCACACCTGGTCTTATCAGCTTAACGATGTGCTCGCCTCAGGGCAAGGGATGGCCGCCTGCTAGAGGCCGGCCCCTCTCAAACCCGTCTAGTCGAGTTTCCGCCGTCTTCCTTGGGGTCACTGCCCGATAGGGCCCGCCTCTGGTAGGCCGTACCGATAGGCCGTCGTGGGGAACAGCGCTCCGCCTGCCCGGAGCAACGTCAGGGGTGATATGGCACAGTGCCCCATCGTGCAGAGATCTCCGTCTGTACAAAGCACTGTAGCCACGCCCGCCCCGAGCATTGGAGGCGACGTGCTTCACTGTAGCCATGCTCGGACTTGTACTCTCGATGGGGGCTCGGCCGCACCGTAGTTATGAGGTGGCCGCCTGCCCATTGCCGCACTCTTTGGAGGGTGGCCGCTAGGAGCCGGTCACCCGGAGCGCCGTAGACTTAGGTCGGCTGCCCTCTGGCAACCGGCCGCTGATCCAGCCGGCCCTAGAGGGTGGAGCTTCAGCTTGGGGTCCAGCTAGGCGGAGGTGGCCCAAAGTCTTGATCAATCCAAGGACTCGGGTGAGCCTACCCGTGGCCCATTACTCCGACATCATTAGACCCCTCACTATCGTCAATGTCATCTGTCAAAGAGGGATTAGGAATGATGGTGGTTTTGATGTTGGGGGTTAC
Organism: Triticum aestivum; assembly: GCF_018294505.1. Taxonomy (NCBI): domain Eukaryota; kingdom Viridiplantae; phylum Streptophyta; class Magnoliopsida; order Poales; family Poaceae; genus Triticum; species Triticum aestivum. The sequence goes on along the minus strand of NC_057807.1, from coordinate 28,226,346 downwards.
CTTGTTGGTGGCTTTAGCCATGAGGCACTTGGTGATGATGTTCTCGTTGGGTGAATCGAAGAGAGACATCCGGGGAGTTGTGGCAATGGCAACAGATGCCATGGCCATTGCTTCACTATCTTCATCATCATCGTCATCCTCACGGTATTCCTCTTGAACCACCAACCCTCGAGTAGGAGTCTTCTTGGTGAAGTTGTTCTTGTTGGGGAAGGACTTGGCTTTGTCTTTTCGGATGAGCTTGCCACCATTATCTTCCCGCTTCTCGTAAGGACAATACACAATGAAATGGCTCACATTGCCATAGTTGTAACAAGTTCTAACTCGTTGCTTGCCCTTGAAGTCACTTGAGTTGTTCTTGTTGAAGTTGGGTCTTGAGTTCTTCTTGCTCCAAAATTGCCTTGAAGCAAGAGCCATGTGCTCATGATAATCATATTTTGTATCTTCGGGGTTGCTCTCGTCATCTTCCTCTTCTTCCTCTTCTTCCACAATAACCTTGGCCTTCAAGGCAAGGTTGGGCTTCTTTGCCCTTTGAGAACGGAGCACCGCGTTATCGGCGGTCTTGTCCAAGATGCTCATTGCAACGAACTCATCCAACACTTCACTTGAGGTCATGGAGTGGAAGTCCGGTCTTTGACGAATGACGGAGGACATGGCCTTGTTGTAGGGCATCATGGCCTTGAGAAACTTGCGCTTGATCCAATTGTCATCCGTGTCCTTGCTCCCATGATCTCGGAGTGAGACGCCGAGTTTGGTCACTCTTCGAAAGAGCTCACGAGGTTCTTCATCTTCTTTCATTGCAAACTCATCGGCTTCATCTTGCACCACTTCATAGTTGGAGCGTTGAATGCTAGCACTTCCCCGATAGAGAGACACAACACATTGCCATGCGTCTTTGGCCATGGCATGGGGTCAAAGATGAGGGAGATCTTCGGGAAGGATTGCATCTTGGATGATGAAGAGAGCATGCTCATTGAATTGATTATCCATTGCTTCTCTTGGGGTGAAGTTGCTTCGGTCATGTGGATAGAAACCTTCTTCAATGATTCTCCAAAGATTAGTATTCACATGATTTAAATGACGCTTGAAGCGATACACCCAAGAATCAAAATCCTCATTTATCACGATCTTAGGAGGAGGACCGGCATGATTTAAATGAGTAGAGGGAATCGGTCCTCCATAAGTTGGAGGTTCCACATGGGCAAAGATGTCGGTGCCATTTCTACCACTATAGAAGGACCCTTCTCACTATTAGCTTCCCCCTTGTCGGAGTTAGCATCCGTCACCTTGTTAGTGGGATCACCCACTTTCAACGGCGAGGTAGGTAGTTTAAGTGCTTCTAAGAATTTATTAAACATGCTTTCAACCGTGGTTGTCATGGAGGTTTTCTATATGCCCAAGGCCACTTTGAATTCCTCATGAGACACCGCGGTTTCCCCATCACCCGTAGACGAGATTGGATTCACACCAGAGTGCTCCTCCTCCCCATGGTCTACGGTGTCAACCATACTCTTCGGACGGCGAAGTCCTTAATAAAGAGACTTGGCTCTGATACCAATTGAAAGGATCGATATAGTTGACTAGAGGGGGGGTGAATAGGCGACTAACAATTTTTAATATTTTCTTTACCAATTTAAACTTTGCATCAAGGTAGGTTATCTAGATATGCAACTATGTGAGCAACCTATATGATGCAATAACAACTAGCACATAAGCAAGCAAGGGATACAACACAAAAAGCTTGCACAAGTAAAGGCACGAGATAACCAAGAGTGGAGCCGTTGGAGACGAGGATGTGTTACCGAAGTTCCTTCCTTTTAAGGGGGAGTACGTCTCCGTTAGAGCGGTGTGGAGGCACAATGCTCCCCAAGAAGCCACTAGGGCCACCGTATTCTCCTCATGCCCTCACACAATGCCAGATGCCGTGATTCCACTATTGGTGCCCTTGAAGGCGGCGACCAAACCTTTACAAACAAGGTTGGGGCAATCTCCACAACTTAATTGGAGGCTCCCAATGACACCACGAAGCTTCACCACAATGGACTATGGCTCCGAGGTGACCTCAACCGTATAGGGTGCTCAAACACCCAAGAGTAACAAGATCCGCTAGGGATTAGTGGGGAGAATCAAATTTCTCTTGGTGGAAGTGTAGATCGGGGCCTTCTCAAACAATCCCGAGCAAATCAACAAGTTTGATGGGCTAGGGAGATAGATCGGGCAAAAATGGAGCTTGGCGCAACAATGGAGCTTTTGGGGGAAGAGGTAGGTCAACTTTGGGGAAGAAGACCCCTTTATATAGTGGGGAGAAGAATCCAACTGTTACCCCCCCCCCCAAGCAGCCACGCGCAGAGCGGTACTACCACTTCGGCAGGGCGGTACTACCGCTGAGCCAGTTGTACTACCGTTCCCTCCTAGCGGTACTGCCGCGCACACGAGGATAGCAAGGCCCTGGGCCCAGAGCGGTACTACCGTGGAAGTAAGAGCGGTACTACCGCTTGGAGCGGTACTACCGCCACTACTGCCGCTACGAGTACCGCACAACCCGACACGGAAAATCAAGGTCTCGAGTCGAGGCGGTAGTAGCCCAGAGCCTCTGCGGTACTACGGCCGAAGACAGCAAGCGGTACTACCACTTGACGTGCTTCGGCGGTACTACCTCTGAGGACCGCGGTACTACCGCTGGGAGAGGACAGGGCAGTCAAGGAGAGGAAAGAGAGCTCCAATGACGCGGAAAGGAACAACGGGTGTGATAAGGATGTGTACGTGTTGATTCCACCCTAGCCTTACCAAAGCGGATCCTCTCTTGATAGTACAGTGTCTCCTACAAAACTAGTCCACCAACAGAGAAAAGAAGGAGCTACACCGTCTTGAATAAAAACACTGAGGGGAGGGAATCGTCTCGTGCCAAAGGATGAATCTCTGAAAATCTCAGTGCACACGATTAGTCCGCAAAAGCATTGTCATCAATCACCAAAACACCTTGGGGATAAATATGCCCTTACAGAGGTGTTCTGCACAGCGAACCAGGCAATCGGACTATAGGGCTTTATTACTCTCACTTAGCCATAGGAATTTGAGTATGGGAGGTGCAGCCCCTGGTGTTCGGAAGACTGCACAGGGCTCTAATAGCGCATGATCAGTGGACTGATCCTTCGCACGCTGCATTTTATTATGGCATTTATGCGGAATAAATCCTTAAAGATTTGGCAACCTCTCGAACAGCTGACCAGCTCTCGCCTTATCATGACAATCGGTTTTCGGCTTTCTCTACTGAGGTGTTCGTCCGGCAGAACCGGGACACAATCGCAGTAGTTCTCCTAGCGCTACCTTAGCCGATATTATGGAACGTAAGGTACCAAAACATGGGAGCCGAGCAAACCCAACAAATGACCCAATACATGATTCGGAGCTGATGCATATAATGCTATAAGTTCGGGGTGCCGAACGACCGAGAAGGTGTTCGGACTTTAGTCTTCGTAGCATGGGTGCAAGGAAGCCCCTGAAGTTTCAAAGGCATAACTCGATGTTCGGATGCCGCTATGACAAAATGTCGTTGAGAAATAGCAGATAAGCGTCAAATGACTCTACATGTTGTATTTAAGTAACTCGTCTATGCTTATGAGTACGGTGCATGTTATAAAAGAGAGGCATGATGGCAGAACCTGTTAGGGTCGGGTGGGAGTTGGCTGTGTGCGAGTCTGGAGGAATATCCAGATTGTATTCAGGTGGGGTGGAGATTCGTCCTGTGTGCGTCCGAGCTTCTTCCAAGTCGCTGGTCCAGTTGTGCGCGGGGGCGAACCTGCGAATAATGCTTAAAAGGCGTGTGTGAGTAGTGGCTGAGCCGTGGACATGATCCGTCCGGCTTATGCTGAAGGATATGTATGAGCTATGGTTAGGTTGGAGTATCATGAAGTAGTTCGGACTCCTTTGTTGGTGCCTGGGAGTTCGGCTGTCGAATCTAAGTTCGACTGAAAAAATCGTGACTCGCTGCTTCAGTGAATAAGGTAGCCGAATATTCTTCGGCGCCGAGGCGAAGCTCGGTCTTGACCGCATTTGTGATTTCATCACGTGGGTCTTGGGTGGTAATGCGTCGAGTCACACTGTATCCTGGCGGTGCTGAGTGGCTACTTCTTAAAGGCGTTAGACCGAAAGTTGGTATGACATTTTCGGCTATCCGGAGACCAGCTCCGGGGTGGCGGGGCCTAGATGGCCATCACGCGTCTTTATGATACTCTAGATTGAGTTATTTGGTGAGTATGATCCTCGAGTCAGCGGTCCCTAGACTTGATAATCTAGGCTTCTTCATGCTCCTTTCGGGACTGGCCTGCCGATTTGTTTAAAGACCTAGCATTCTCTATTGGTATGATTGGTAGCCGCTCCTGGAGTGCCATGAATTTGACATGGGCGGTCAAGTAGGCGGTTCAAGCTAGAGGGGCCCGAATTAAGATGTGGAAGTCTCTTCTCCCGCTCAACGGGTTGAGGATTACGGGTTCCTGTGTTGATCGCCATTCCCTGCGCGCCATTGATTGCCTTGGGACGCTTATATTTGTTGCACCAAGGTTTGTAGACTCTGTTTCTATCCATAGATGCATCCGGGGTGCTTCCCGTGTTGCTGTTTGGTATAAAATGTCGGTCTTGTGTGCAGCCGCTTGTCGCGGTGTGTTGTCGGCGGGGTGTAGACATGCGTTTACTTTTTAGTGCCGCCTCCTCGAATTGAGGTAGCAGCCTGCGTTTTGGGTAGTATTTTGTTCGGCGCTTGAGTCCGTATTCTTCGGCTACCCGGGCCTTAGTCCATCTGTCTTTGAGCAGATCTTGATCAGCTTGAAGCTGCTGCTGCTTATTTTTCAGGCTCTGTGTAGTGGCTATAAGCCTGCGCTTGAAGCACTCATGCTCTATGGGATCCTCTGGTACGCCGAATTCGTCGTCGCTGAGGCTCACCTCGTCTTTGGAGGGAGGCATATAGTTATCATCCTCCAAGTATCCGTCTGTCGCATGTTCGTCTGGGCTAGCCTGCCCGTGTTCCTATTCGGCTTGCTCGAAGGTGGGTTGATCAGGATCATATTCCTCTTCGGCACCATCTGGATTTTCTTCTCCAGTGTCAGTATTGTTGTGGTGAGGCATGGAGTAGCGCCGATGACGCCCATGTTTTGCTTTGTTCCCCGAGGGGTTATCTCCCGTTGCCTCATCGACATTGTTTTCTTTGGGCGTATCCACCATATATATATCATATATAGAGGTGGCAGTCCAGCGCCCTGTGGGCGGTGGTTCCTGTTCTTCTCCCGCATCATCGTCTATACCGTCGATGTCTTCGGAGTCGAAATTAAGCACGTCGGTCAAATCGTCGACCGTGGCTATTAAGTGGGTGGTGGGTGGGTAACGAATTTCATCGTCGCCAGCTTCCCACTCGAGCCGAACATAGTTCGGCCATAAGTCTCCTGACAAAGAGAGGGACCTTAATGAATTCAGCACGTCTCCAAAGGGTGAGTGCTGAAAGATATCCGCGGCGGCAAACTCCATGACTGGAGCCCAATTAGATTCGGTGGGCACAGATGCGCGCGGTCTGGAACGCACTACCGGAGATGAGTCCGGGGGTCCGGAGGTACAGATTTTCTGAGGAGAGGAGTCTGTGTTTGGCTCCAACACTGATGAGAATGCGGCCTCCAGGGCAGGGTCCATCCACCCGTCCTCGGGAGGCACAGTCTGCTCCGGAACAAAGTCCGAAGCTGAAGCAGGTGCGATGTTCCGAATACTGTCCGACTGCAAATCTAGATCATGCTCGTTGTGATTGTTCGGCGCACCTGACACGGGCCTGAATCCGTTGAAGTTCAAGTCTCCGCGGATGTCGGCAGTGTAGTTTAGGTTTCCAAACCTGACCTTATGGCCAGAGGCGTAGCTATCGATCTGCTCCAGATGGCCAAGCGAGTTGGCCCGCAGTGCGAAGCCGCCGAACACCAAGATCTGTCCGGGGAGAAAAGTCTCACCCAGGGCAGCGTGGTTGAAGGTTGGAGAAGCCATCTAGCCTTGCAGCAACGACACAGAGGAACTCTCAATGAAAGCACCAATGTCGGTGTCAAAACCGGCGGATCTCGGGTAGGGGGTCCCGAACTGTGCGTCTAAGACTAATGGTAATAGGAGGATGGGGACACGATGTTTACCCAGGTTCGGGCCCTCACAATGGAGGTAATACCCTACTTCCTGCTTGATTGATCTTGATGATATGAGTATTACAAGAGTTGATCTACCACGAGATCAGAGAGGCTAAACCCTAGAAGCTAGCCTATGGTATGATTGTTGTTGTTGTGTCCTACGGACTAAACCCTCCGGTTTATATAGACACCGGAGGGGGCTAGGGTTACACAGAGTCGGTTTACAGAGGAGGAGATCTATATCCGAATCGCCAAGCTTGCCTTCCAAGCCAAGGAGAGTCCCATCCGGACACGGGACAAAGTCTTCTGTCTTGTATCTTCATAGTCCGGTCAAAGTATATAGTCCGGCTGTCCGGATACCCCCTTTTCCAGGACTCCCTCACCCGTGGAGGGGTGGTTGAATAGGACCCCGTGGTGTGGTGGAGGGCTGGATGAACAGTAGACGGTGGAGGGGTGCCCGTGGAGGTGTGGTTGAACAGTAGCCGGTGGAGTAGCGCACGGTGGAGGCTGGATGAACAGGAGCCCGTGGATGAACAGTCGCAGGTGGAGGCTGGAGGAGGTTAACGGTGGATGAACAGTAGCCCATGGAGGCTGGAGAAGGTCGACGGTGGAGATGAACAGTATCCCATGGAGTCCCGTTTTGCGGTACCCCACACCCCTCCCGATGAACAGGACCCCCGTTTCGACCGTAGCGCTCCAACACAAGTCCTTTCGTCCATTTTGCGGTACGCCACACCCCTCCCGATCAACAGGACCCCCGTTTCGACCGTAGGAGGTCCGTTTCCTCCGTTTTGTGGTACGCCACACCCCTCCCGATCAACAGGACCCCCGTTTCGACCATAGGAGGTCCGTTTCCTCCGTTTTGCGGTACGCCACACCCCTCCCGATCAACAGGACCCCCATTTCGACCGTAGGAGGTCCGTTTCCTCTGTTTTGCGGTATGCCACGCCCCTCTCGATCAACAGGACCCTGTTCCAAACGTAGGAGGTCCGTTTCCTCCATTCTGCGGTATGCCAGGCCTCGTTTCCATCGCCTGTTCCGTCCAAGCCCTCCCGATGAACACGACCACGCATTCCGTTCCGACCCAGCCGGTTGGCTCCCCATGAACACGACGATGATGCTGTTTCTCCGTTCCGACCCAGCCATGTACGTATGCGCGAGTAGGCGTTCGAGATCCTGCCCGTATGTACATATGTGGCCGTATTTTCTTTCTTGCACCCTGGCCGCTGTACGTACGTGTACATGCTACGCGTCTCTACTACGACACGTGCGCGCCTCTACTACGACACGTGCGCACCTCTACATCAACCAGTATATATGTATGTACATGTTCGCGACCAGAATGACAACGCTACGTACGCTTCAACCAGGTGGGTCCTGACTATCATGCACTTCCTTACATGCAAAGATGTAGCTGGTGGGTCCCTGCAGTCAGGGGGCGAATCCTTTTTTTTGCCCGGACGCACATCCTTGCGTGTGAAGATGTAGCTGGTGGGTCTTAGCAGTCAGTGGGAAACGTTTTTTTCACACGGTGGCCCGTCCGGTGGGTCCCCGCTGTCAGGTGGAGGAATAATTATTTTCTGCGTAATAAGGAGGCACTTCCTTGTTGCGGCTATGGACCCAGCTGTCAGCCTCTCCACGTACAGTCCACGTCCGATGGTAGTCATTCCTTGACCATGTTGACCACGCCGTGCCGAGAGCACCAGGGCGGTGGACGATGGCGAGGCCTACACTACAAAAAAAAGACACATCCATGACATTTTGGGCCAAACGAAAAAAATTATGTCATACATATGACACTTCTATGACGAGAGTTGTGACAAAAACGATATCATCATAGATGTGGTGGGCTACTACTTCTATGACAAAAAATCATGATAGAAAATAGGCTTTTCGTCCTGGGCGGGCTGGAGACGCACCTGCATGACATTCTTTGGGCCGTCCATGATGGGAAAAACCATGGTAGAAGCGAGGGCGAGGAAAATTTTGGGGAGTTCCCGGTTACGGTGGGTGGTCGGGGGCCGAGCGATGCGCATTTCTCTCATACACGTACGCGCGTGTGTGCGAGGCATTGGCTCTAACTAAACCCGAGCGAGGTGTTGGTCTCTAACTGAACCCGAGCGATTACACTGCAGGCTACGCATTACTGAACCCGAGCGATCGATTCCTTCGCTACTGCTGCTAACTGAAGCCGATCGATGCTGCCTCTCCGGATGAACAGTGAGTGTTGTGGGGGGATTTGGATGAACAGTGAGAGGTGGGAGTGGATGAACAGGACCCGTGGCATTGCCTCTGGATGAACAGGACCCCGATTGATCGAGCCGGTTGGGGCTGGATGAACAGGACCCCGTGGAGGGCTGGATGAACAGGACGACCCTGTGAAGGGCTGGATGAACAGTAGGCGGTGGAGGGGTGGATGAATAGTAGCCCGTGGAGGGGTGATTGAATAGGAGCCCATGGAGAGGGGTGGTTGAACAGTAGCCGGTGGATTAGCGCGCGGTGGAGGCTGGATGAACAGGAGTCCGTGGATGAATAGGAGCCCGTGGAGGCTGGAGGAGGTCGACGCTGGATGAACAGGAGCCCGTGGAGGCTCGAGGGGGTCGACGGTGGATGAACAGTAGCCCGTGGAGGCTAGAGGAGGTCGACGGTGGAGATGAACAGTATCCCATGGAGTCCCCTTTTATGGTACGCCACACCCCTCCCGATGAACAGGACCCCCGTTTCGACCGTAGCGCTCCAACACAAGTCCGTTTCGTCCATTTTGTGGTACGCCACACCCCTCCCGATCAACAGGACCCCCGTTTCGACCGTAGGAGATTCGTTTCCTCATTTTACGGTATGCCGCACCCCTCCCGATCAATAGGTCCCCTATTTCGACCGTAGGAGGTCCGTTTCCTCCGTTTTGCGGTACGCCACCCCTCCTGATGAATAGGATCCTGTTTCGAACGTGGTCGGTCGAACACAAGGCCGTTTCCTCCGTTCTGCGGTACGCCAGGCCTCGTTTTCATCGCCTGTTCTGTACAAGCCCTCCCGATGAACACGACGACGCATTCCTTTCCGACCCAGCCAGTTGGCTCCCCATGAACACGACGAAGACGTTGTTTCTCCGTTCCAACCCAACCAATGTACACGAGCCCTGGCCGTACGTATATATGCATGAGTAGGCGTTCGAGACCCCGCCCGTATGTACACATACGTGGCCGTATTTTCTTTCTTGCACCCTGGCCGCTGTACGTACGTGTACATGCTACGTGCGCGCCTCTACTACGACATGTGCGCGCCTCTACATCCACTAGTATATATGTACATACACGTTCACGGCCAGAATGACAATGCTATGTACGCTTCGACCAGGTGTGTCCCGATTGTCAGGCACTTCCTTGCGTGCGAAGATGTAGCTGGTGGGTCCCAGCTTTCAGGGGGGAGAATCGTTTGGTTTTTTTTGCTCGGATGCAATTCCTTGCGTGCGAAGGTGTAGCTGGTGGGTCCCAGCAGTCATGGGGGATACATTTTTTTCAGGAAATACGGTGGCCCGTCCGGTGGGTCCCCGCTGTTAGGTGGAGGAATAATTATTTTGCGCGTAATAAGGAGGCACTTCCTTGCAGCCGCCGTGGACCCAGCTGTCAGCCTCTCCACGTACAGTCCATGTCCGATGGAAGCCGTTCCTTGACCACGTTGACCACGCCACGCCGAGAGCACCAGGGCGGTGGACGACGGCGAGGCCTAGGAAGGGGACGATGCGGAGCCGGGGAAGAAGCGATAGTGGATGCCCACACATAGAGGAATATGAGGGTTCACTGGTTCGCTGCGGTGTGAGGCTGCCGTCGCCGCAGAATAACAGTTAACAGGGGGTGTGGGTGAGTAGAGGGATGGCCTGGCCAGCGGTGGGAGTAGTAGGGGGCGGTGAGGCCTCCGCCGCATCGCAGCCGGCCACGGGAGGCAGGAGCACGAGGCACGACCGGTGCTGGTTTGGGCGGCTGGAGCAAGAAGACCAAAGGTTAAAGAAGCACTACGGCAGTTGGATGGACATTGTACGGTCACTGGAGCTAGAATCGTGCATATTGACTAAGTTGACAAAGCCCTCCGTCCCCGTCAACTTAGTAGGCCCACAAGTCAGCGGCGGTAACATTTTTTCGCGAAATACAGAGGCCCTTTCGGTTGGTCCCTGATGTCAGGTGGAGGAATCATTATTTTGTGTGTAATAAGGAGGCATTTCCTTGCGTGCGGCCATGGACCCAGTTGTCGGCCTCTCCACGTACAGTCCACTTCAGATGCATGTCGGTCGTTGATCACATTGACCAGGCCGCGTCAAGAGCACCAGGGCGGTGGACGACGGCGAGGCCTAGGAAGGGAACGAGACGGAGGCAGGGAAGACTCGACAGTTGTTTCCCACGCAGAGGGGAGTACGACTGTACGAGGGTTTATTGGTTCGTCTGCCGTCGCCGGAGAATAACAGCAGGTGTGGGTGAGTAGAGGGATGGCTAGGCCAGCAATGGGAGTACGGTGGGGCGGTGAGGCCTGCGCGGCAGCACAGCCGACCGCGGGTAGGAGGGAGCAGGCAGTCCCGCTGGCGCTTGTTTGAGCGGCTGGAGCAGGAAGACCAGAGATTGAAGAAGCACGACGGCCGTTGGATGAAAATCCAACAGTCACTTCTTGTGCGTCAACCTTTTTTTTAGGAAAGCCTCAAATCTGTGGAAAACAGCATACAGCCCATCTGCCATTATTTCTAATAATTTATAGCCCATTTGCTAATTCTTAAGGGTTTTTCTGGAGCCCATATTCTTTTTGTTAGCATACATCCCATATTGTGGCCACGGTTAAAAAATTATACGAAATTTTGCATATTTCGGTGCGGTCCGAACTGTTTTTAATCCCGAAATTTCGAGTCACATTCAAACTGTTTTTAAAAATAAATGTATATCAATACAAAGTCCAACAAATTGTCCACGCAAAAAAGCAATGCAATTTAAAATCTCGAAATGAAAAAAAGAAATTTGAAACTAATTGTCGGTTTGATGTGTTTTAAAAATGTACAACCCATTGCTCATTACTGATAGGCCATTTTCTCGGCTAGCCGAATGAAGCTCTCCTCGTCTTGAAAGATTTGCAGCCCAACAGGCCTCACAAAGCGACTTACTTGGCAAATCACAAAAAAACTGGGCTGTGGCCGTGGACCCAGCTGTCATCCTCTCCACATACAGTACTCTTCCAATGGAAGTTGGTCATTGACCACATTGACCACGCCGCGCCGAGAGCACCACGGCGGTGGACGACGGTGAGGCCTAGGAATGGGACGACGCGGAGCTGGGGAAGACGCGGCAGTGGATGCCCACGCGTAGAGGAGTATGAGGGTTCACTCGTCCGGCTGCGGTGTGAGGCTATCGTCACCGTAGAATAACAGGGGGTGTGGGTGAGTGGAGGGATGGCCTGGCCAGCGGCAGGAGTAGTAGGGGGTGGTGAGGCCTCCGCGGCATCAAAGCCGGCTACAGGAGGCAGGAGCAGGCGACACGACCGGCACTGCTTTGGGGGGCTACAGCACGATGGCCGTTGGATGGACATCGTACGGTCACTGCAGCTAGAATCGTTCATATTGACTAAGTTGACAAAGCCCTCCGTCCCCGTCAACTTAGTGGGCCCAGCTGTCAGCCTCTCCACGTACAGTATACTTCCGATGGAAGTCATTCCTTGACCACGTTGACCACGCCGAGTTCCATTGCATGCATGCGTCCATGGGCGTGGTGCGTCCCCACTGTCAACCTCTCATGTACAGTCATCCTTGCAGCGATAGCCTGGCCGGCGGTAGGGTAGCGCTTCGCAACGATGTGTGGTAAGTAGAGCCGCTAACCGCCGGAGGCCGGACCAGGCGGTCCCGGCGACGCTGGAGGAAGAAGACGAGAGATTGAAGGTGCATGCCGGCTATAGGATATAAATCTAATGGTTGTAGATGTCACAATCATTTGTTGACCAAGTTGACAATGCCCTGCGTAGGCTTCGACCTATTAGCCCACATGTCAGCATGCAAAAATGTGGCATATATTTAACCCATGTTTTCTAGAATGTACAGTCCATTTGCTGGGTTGGGTGAACAAATAATTTCGCGTCAATCAGGCCCATTTATATTTTCTAAGAAATCTCAGCCCATTTGCACTTCCTTGAAATACACGAATTAGCTGGGCTCGTTATATTTTCTAAGAAACCCCAGCCCATTTATACACGAATCCCAGCCCATGTCGAGAAGCACTAGCGTTGAGTGAGGACCTGGACTTGGAAAGAGTACATATTGCTACTGACTGTCTGAGAGTCGTCCGGGAAATCGAAGCACCAAAGAAGCTTGATGGACATTGTATGGTGTTTCATGAGATCAAAGAACGAAGCAATTTATTTAGGGCTTGTCTTTTTAGTCATGCACATCGCAAATGTAATGAGGAGCCTCATAGACTAGCACGTATGGCTACGTCTCTTGATATAGGTAGCCATGTGTGGCTTGATGCACCACCAGCTCATTTATGTATCCCTGTAAGCATTGAACTTAGGCAATAAAGTGCGCTGTGATTCTCAAAAAACAAAATGATGGGCTTGTTATATATATAATGTTATGTTAGAAGGAGCAATTAATATCAAAGAATAAACCGGAGAGGCACATTTTTATATATAATTAATAAATTAACGAGTTATTGCTCAAAATAAAAATGAGCGTGTTATTATTAAATTGGTCCTTAAAATCTTCGCAAGCTTTTGTACGCAATCACCAGGTTTTTCCTTGCCTGTGAGTCAAAAACAACCAGGATTTTCCTTGCCAACTTCCGTTAAACATTTACTTTTATAAGTTAATAACACGTGGGATGTTTTTATAATGTATATAAAAGTCTCTATAAAATATACGATAATAGTAATAATATAAATATATATAATGTGGTTAGAAGGGAAGACATAAATTGGACACAGCATTATTATTCTTATATATAGATAAATATAACAGAGACCTGCGTTTTGTTAAAAAATACATTGGGCAGTCGATCTTTAAGAAAAATCCCATAGGCCGGTATGGACCTTAAAAAATAAGTTGAAACCACTATCGCCGTATGTCGTGGGCTACGCATGTTAAAATACAAAACCTAGGCCTAGGTGATACTTGTTCGCCCTCTCGAAAAAAATGATACCAGATCCCCAAGCGAACTAGATTAAAGAGGGGGTCGGCAACACGACTGAAGAAGCACATCAGGAGCGATTTTTTTTCTTCAGTGGATGGCTCTCGATAGTGTTTTTTACTTGCCTCTGCACCATACAACTTGTATTTTTAGCCTCCCAGTCTGTCGTGGTGGACCAGCAGCCCATTTGCTGGGTGGGCCAACCTACATAAACCAGCACTCGATTTTTCAACAAGCCCCAAAAACAATGCAGTACTATGTTTGTTTTGAGGCCGAAAACATTACGGCAGGGGTTGAGCAGGGGAGAGGGGAAGACAGAGTAATAAAAATATCAAAAAGAGCTGATGCGCCGTTGCTACCCTAACAAAGCAGGTGCAATTCTTCTCAGGAAGAAGGTGTGCCGTTGACACCCACACGTCCCATACCCCATAGTAGGCATACTAACAAGTTCACACACAAATACAACAGAAAAGGTAAACATTCGTATCAAACTCAGGTTCACAGGACACATTCATATTCATAGCCAACATTCACTATCAACAACTCAAAAGATTCATATATACACAAGCTCAGCATATCTATGCATCCAAATGATTGATAGATCACACGACAATATTCATGCATAATTCACAAAAAAGATTCAGATATACACACGTTCAGTATGTTTATGCATCCAAATGATTGAGATCACAGCCAATATGATCCATGGACGAACTTTAATTACCTAGGGTATAGACTGGTAAATGGTGTTCAGTCGGAGGTACTTCTTGCTAAAATTAGTTCTTGTATGAGTAAACTTTCGAGTACATAAGAGGCAGCACAGACAATCTGAACTTTTCTTGTAGGTTTATCCTCAAATAGTGGCCTCGTGTCGAGCGAGGTTTGAGCAACTTGGCCACTACTTTCATCCAACTAGTTTACTGGCTCATCTTGGTCCTGTAGCTCACCAAAATTCTACATTGTAGACGAGAAAGGAGGCAGTTGAGAAAATGAACCACCCAAATTTTTTGTGTAGTTCAATTGAAATGGAGCATCCCTGGCGTGCAGACTGATTAAGTGTCAGATGAATATACGCGTCAACCAACTTGTCTGCAATCTTTAGACTCCATGCCATACAGTTCGCTACCATATCTGCCGATAACCAAATGGCACAAGTTGGGACCAAAGACTGAATTGTGTTCTTCTGGGCTATGTGCCAAGCAATATTTTTGGCGTTCACTCTCCTAATACTTGGGAGTTTGACAACTGGTTGATGCCGGTTGATACTCGAATGAATATAGGCACTTCTTGTCAACATCGATGCTTATCTGAGTGAACTTTGGAGTACATGGCAGCAGCATAAGTATCTGTCCATCTGATCATTTTGTGCAGTTCTACTGAAATCACCTAATGCAATGATTTGCATGCGAGTTCAGGCTCCAAGTTACTCCTTTATAAAATCGGCAAACAGTAGCACAATACCAAATTACCAATACATGACAAGCACAATAATCAGGAAAAAGCCCAGTACCAACCTGTGTGAGGTAGCATAACAATTACTATTTCCTTTCATTGGAAGTCGAGATAAGTGACTGGCAGGAAACGAAGGAAGCAAGCAAGCCGAGACAAAGCGACTGACATGAAGGGAAGGAAGCGGTCGAGGCAATGAAGCACCCAAAGTTTTTGTGCAGTTCCACCAAAATCGAGCATCGCTGTTGGCACATATATTGAGAGAGTGAGATTACTGTAATAGTGGGACTAGTTGATGAAACATACACTAGCAAACAGAAGCACCCTCATTATCTTAATGGGTAAAGTTAGCAACATAGTAGTCTTGCTTAAAGAGAGGTATTAGTTTATTTAATCAATGCCAATTAGCTTAACACTCAAAATATTGCCATGTATCATAGGTTGCAAAACTTTAACATGCAAAGATAAAGGAGTTTCTCATGACAATAGCAACACAGTAGCCCAATACATATATAGGTACAACAAACTAATATGGCTGAAGGCCTTAGGCTGGTACCAACCTGAGCAAAATATGCTTATTCAAGTAATTCCAGAAGAGATGATAAAGCACTCACTGGAATCACTCAATAGTATATATTTTTGTGCACTTCAAATGTATGGTTGAAATAACTCTTGTTTACCAGTGGTGAGATTATATCGAAAGATTATCAAGAACTTCTAGCAGAGTTAAAGCACTAGCTGGGATACAGTTCATTGTATTCTCTAGTGCAGTTCCTCTAAAATGTACGATTGGCACAACATGATCCCTGTTTGCACAAGTCGGAAAAAGGTGAAACCTTCATTAGCTTAGTGAGAAAGGATAGAAAGACAATAGCATTATTATGTCATGACACTACCAAGATTCCCTCCCCGCTCCACCACATGATTCACCTCCAGATACATATATACACATACATGATTCAGCATAGGGTGCTACTAAAGATTTGTTTAACTCTGACGGAAAATTAGGAAGCAATAAAATAGTGCTACTTAAGTACTCTTGATTAATTAAGTGACCTTGCAGGAGAGACGACAGAAGTGGAAGGGCTCCCTGGAGGATCATCTCACATGTAAGGGAGACATTGCCGGAGCCCTTGAATGGCCTCAACTGAGGCCTCGGCTTCAGCAAGATCAACTTGTCACTGTTGATCGTGTAGAGCTAGGTCACACATGCATCGAGAATCTGGTTAATTAGTATGATGTGTCGTTAAGCCAAGTACTACTATGCTGCATTTCTCTATCTATCTCTACTCTATTATCTATTACTCTTATACTCTTACAAAAAACAGATTTGGTGATCTTGTTGTTAAGTGCATCTCGATGTTATGTGCAACGAACGAGCATCTTGCTAGTCTTCCAAGTAAATTAAGACTAGTAGCAACACAGCAATACAACACCACTAGCAAGATGTCGGGATAACATAGGACGGTACCATCATGTGATCTTCATTTCCTCCTCCTCCTTCTTCTTCTTCTTCCTCTTCATGCTTTGTTTCTCTTTCTCCTCGCCAGTTGGTGAAACCAAGTACTCCCTCCGTCCGGAAATATTGTCAGAGAAATGAATGTATCTAGACGTATGTTAGTTATAGATACATCCAATTTTATCCATCTCTTCGACAAGTATTTCGGGACAGAGGGAGTACATGATTGGCCTTCTAGTTAAGAATTGGTTTTGTCAGTGAGGGAGTACAAGTGTAATAGTAAAAAATAGCATTATTTTCTCATGGCAGTCGGAAAATAGAGATGAACACATGCATTAAATATCATTCTTACCTAAAGGAAGGTTATGGCGCCAATATGGATGATGAGGATTGGAACATAGATCTCCCTTTGTGCACTTCCACTGAAATGAACCAACTGTTCCATTCTGACATTCCAGTTAAACAACACAAAAGTCACTTCTTTTAAGAAGAGTTTTGTGCAGTGCACCAAAAGGTCACAATAGCAACCAGGTGAATTGGATATCCCTGTTTGCACAAAAAGGTACAGAGGAAACAGTCAGAGTCTCAAACAATTACAGGCAAAAACATTTGGCTAAACTTGTCGTGGCTTATAACAGTGGCATGGCTTCATTTTTACCAGGGACATTAGATTAAGAACAGCTAAATATTTGGTATAAGGGAATGGGACAGTGGATGCACCAGCAGTCCAGCACCATGTACGTAAATAGGGGCATAAAGTGGTGATTCATAGTTTGTTCCCCCGAGAAACAAACATCCAAGAAACATATCTGGGTTGGTCCCATTTTTGTTCACTCTAGCCACCTACTCCTATGTGTGGATAGCAAATCTAGTCTTGGTCATACCACTGTGTACAACGTTACCCCTATATTTCACTTTTCGACCAAGATACCGGTTGGATGACCAGTTTGTACTACTTTCACCCCCTTTCCTTCCTGTTTGTACCAAGTCCGATGTACATACTAAATTGCCCCACCCCCACTTTATTTCTTGTTTGAACCAAGTACTCCCTCCGTCCAGAATTACTTGTCATCAAAATGGATGTGTCTAGAATTAAAATACATCTAGATACATCCATTTCAATGACAAGTATTTTCGGACGGAGGGAGTACAAGATTCGACTCCATGAAGTAGCTTTACCTCTAACAATAGAAGAAAAAAAATACTAGGTGACGTTGGACCATCCGATCGAGAGGGGCTGAGAGGTAGAAAATGATGCACATGCAGCAACGTAGCGAGCTGGGGAGGTAGAGCTAAGGCGGTTTCGAATGAAGATATACCTGAAGGTCGTCGGGATGTGGATAGGTGGGCGGCGGGAGGGCGGATCCGCCCACAGGCAACGATGAAGTGATCGGAGGACCTCCCGCGTCGGCGCTCGGCCAGAGATAATGGTGCGGCCGGCAGTGGGTCTCCTCCCTCGCTATCGATGACGGCCTAAATGCTGCCCCTTCTCCCCTTCAAAGGCGGAGGGGGATACGTCCAGATCTGTAACCAGCGGTGAGGATAGAAAGCCAGTGTTTTTGAAGGGAGAAAGACAGTGCTACTAACCCTATCTTGTTTAGATCTGGAGAGGATGAGAGTGTGTGAATAGAGCAACCCTAGTAAGCAAGCGCGGAGGCTCCGGCCTATATATACGTAGTGGGGTAGTTTTCCTTTTTCAATCCAAAACAATCGTTTAAAATTGTGTACTACTACATGCCAGCTCGCGGTTTTTTTAGTTGTTGATTGTTTTTTGAGATAGCTACCCGCTTGTTCCAAGTGATGTTGTGGTGTGCCAGGTCGCACTTTATATCGTTCAAGTCTGGTACTACAAGTCCCTCCATTAAATAAACAACCACCCCCTCGTAAAAATTGTGAACAAGCCCACGGCTAAAATTAGCGGAAACGTGGGTTGCCCCAACATGCATTATTATTTATATTTTCTACTCCACATGTCATAGACACAAAAATAATGTGTCATAGACACAAAAATTGTGGAAAGACTCCCTTAGGCAAGCCAAAGTGTGTCTAACAATTTGAGCAACTCCGGTTAGGCAAGTGTGGCAAGTGTGGGAAAAATAATGTGGCAACATAAGACAAACATAGTCACAATCCAAACAGCCCCATAATTTTTTGTGACATGCATGAAAATTTGGTTAGTTAAATTTATAGTCAAAATTTGGCAAGGTGCATCAAATCAACACATGCAAGTATCAAAAGGAAAGTCACGACATGCATGCATGCATTGTACTCCATCTGTTTCCAAATATAAGTCTTTTTAGAGATTGCAACAAGTGACTACATACGAAGCAGAATATGTCTACATACGAAGTAGTCCATTTGAAATGTGTAAAAAGACTTAGGCTGGCCATAGTGGGGGTAACATAAGTAGTATCATGCACTTGGGACTCGCAAACATGCTTATGTGGCAGGCAATTAAAGAAGAGAGAGATGGTTATAGTAACAAAGGTAGATACCGTAACAAAAAAAATGTGATGCTACTATGTGTCATGCATGTCAATAAATGAGACCACCTATGATAGTAATCTATGATACTATGCACTATAGAGATAAGTAACATAGACTAGTAACATATGTATGTTACTAGTCTAAGTTACTCCCCACTATGACCAGCCTTATATCGAGTGTAGTGCTTTGATGTGTCGCGTCAACTCGTACAAGACCGAGAAATTTGATTACTACAACGCCCTCTCCCTCGCGGACTGAGCTCCGGTGCCTTAACTGCACCTACCTTTGGCTGCATGACAGGAGGGCCAACCACCTGTTGGGCCCACCAGTCATAGACGCAAAGGCAGGAGTAGTAAGTAGAAGCTTTCGCTACACGCTATCCCTCCCGCACGAGGTGGACGGACATGCAGCAGTGGATTCGATACTGTAGAAGTAGGAGTAACATCATTGTTCGTATTCTCGAAGAGGCGAAGAGCCAAGCGCAACCCAAACGTGGCAGTTGCGAACACTCGCGTGGTGCGGTGCCTTGGACCACGCATATAGTAGCCAGGCTCTTGCATGAGACAAAATTGCTATTGTTTAACAATTAAACTCCATCATCCATTGGTTGATACTCATTCTGCATAGGTCCACGCGCTTAGCACCATTTCCTCCTGGGGTCACCAATGTTTATTTGCTAATTAATAGCATTGCTTGCAATGAACTAGCCATTTCAAGTCATTAAAAGCATGCACACCTCTCATCTCTTATTGGTTGATATGTCAAGAAACAAGAAACAAGGTAGAAGTTAATCCACCAGGCCTAAGTGTTTTGGGACTATTTGGTTTTCGTAAGATGACTTACACACCTAGACGGAGGGAGTAGTATAGCCCTGTAAACCAGAAAGGAGTATTTGCCTTTCTAGAGATTTCAACAAGTGACTAGACTACACCGCGTGTAGCCGTGCAGTACTCCCTCCCTTCCGGTTTATAGGGCTCAAATCTCAAATCTCATGAACCAAGGCATTTTGCGATTGGAGGAATGTACTACCTCTGTCTAGGTGAATAAGTCATTCACATAGTTCTAGGTTGACGATTTAACTATCTAAATATGTATTATATGTGACAAAAAATATATATTTAGAAACTACATCCGTGTAGAAATCTAGTGATATACTTTTCATGACATATAACGCATATTTAATTCCTCAAATTGATGACCTAGAACTACGTGAATGACTTATTCATCTAGACGGAGGTAGTATCTCGTACTACTTTACAAAACTACCCTAATTAAACTCATGCATTAATTACGTAGTTCTCTCATTTTCCTCTCCGCCTTGGTCGCGGTGCACAATATTGAGCACTCCTATATGACTAGCCGCTCTATCTACATGCGGGACATTTCAAAGCATCCGGGCCCACGTGCCATCCACCAAATCACAGTGAGGTACAATAGATGAGACTCACCTGTCACCCTGTTGTGGCCGTCATGACCTGTCATATCACAAAACCCACACCTTTACCAGCAGTGGTAAGGTGGCCTCCAAGTTGGACTGGACGAAGCAACCATCATTTCACTAGAACACTCATTCAAGCCCTTTCTTCCCTTTCTTGAAGAAAACCTCACTCCAGGCTACTCACTTCTGCCATTTTTCTTCTATACCGACAAAGGAAAGGTGGGCGAATCAGTTATGCTGCTATATTTTCATTCCAAGAATCTTCTTTTTGCGAAGCACCGACCGATTCTCACATCCTATTCTTTTCCCGTTTTCATTGCGATTGTGGTTTCCATTCGATTGCTTTTTGTTTGTCAGTTCATTGATGGATCCTGGATCACTAGGCAAAGAGTTGTCAACGGACAACCCACTGGAGACAGCGATCTCCAGGAAGCGAGCACCGACCAACGAGTTGACCATGTTGGTGGGCCAACCCATGGAGATGAAGAACTCCAAGAATCAAGCACTGGCCAAAGAGTTGAGGACGTTGGCGGACGAACTCCTCAAAGAAAGTTGGAAGAACAGTAAGGGCCCCACCGTGCCTACCCCAGGAACTCTGATTGCCACCTATGTGAGGCTCAAGACCGAGTTTGAGGAGATAGTCACCGTTGAGAAGCAGTATTCCCCTGGCAAGGTGATGGCCCCCATCGAGGACGAGGAGATGGCCCCCGGAGGGATGAGATCCCTCGGTGAGCTGCACAAGGTAAAAAATAATGGCTTATTACCATAGTGGTGGTTTTTTATTATTTGCACTGTGCTTGCTAATATGTTAGGGTTGTGCAGGTGCTGGTGGACGTCCTTGCTGATTCCGATGTCGTGGCCCGTCCTGTTGGTATCTCCTCGGAGATTGATTCCGATGCCGCTGTCCATCCTGTGGACATCGCCCCAGAGATCGATTCCGATGTCGCGGTTAGTCCTGTGGACATCGCCCCAGAAATCGATTCCCATGCTACGTGACTTACTAACTTCAACACAAGCATTCTTTAAATTCATAATCACCCAACTAGCATGACTTTAATATCACTACCTCCATATCTCAAAACAATTATCAAGTATCAAGTTGATCATAGCATCCAATTCACTTCCTATGATAGTTTTTATTATACCCAACTTGGATGCTCATCATTCTAGGACCAACTTTATAACCATAGCAAATACCATGCTGTTCTAAAAGACTCTCATAATAATATAAGTGAAGCATGAGAGACTAGAAATTTCTTCAAAATTAAGACGCCACCGTGCTCTAAAAGATATAAGTGAAGTACTAGAGCAAAAACTATCAAGCTCAAAAGATATAAGTGAAGCACATAGAGTATTCTAGCAAATTCTAATCAAATAGGCTTCTTACAAAAAGGTGTGCACAGCAAGGATGATTGTGGTAACTAAAAAGCAAAGACTAATATAACACACGATGCTCCAAGCAAAACACATATCATGTAGCGAATAAAAATATAGCTCCAAGTAAAGTTACCAATGAATGAAGACGAAAGAGGGTATGCCTTCCCGGGGCATCCCCAATTTTAGGCTTTTGGCTATCCTTGAATATCTTGGGGTGCCATGGGCATCCCCAAGCTTAGGCTCTTGCCACTCCTTATTCCATAGTCCATAAAAGCTTTACCCAAAACTTGAAAACTTCACAACACAAAACTCAACAGGAAATCTTATAAGCTCCGTTAGTGAAAGAAAACAAAACCACCAAATAAGGTACTGCAATGAACTCATTCTTTATTTATTTTGGTGTTAAACCTACTGTATTAAAACTTCCTTATGGTTTATAAACTAATTTACTAGCCATAGATGCATTGAAATAAGCAAACAACACACGAAAAACAGAATCCATCAAAAACAGAACAGTCTGTAGCAATCTGTAACTAACGCAAACTTCTGGAACTCTAAAAATCCTACCAAACTAGGACGTACTGGAAAATTTGTCTATTGATCAGCAGAAAAAAGAAGCAATGCAAAATCACGTTTCTGTGATTTATTGAATTTTTTCTCGTGAGCGCAAAGTTTCTGTTTTTCAGCAGAATCAAATCAACTATCATCATAGTTTATCCTATAGGTTCTACTTGGCACAAACACTAATTAAAAGCTAAAAACACATCTAAACAGAGAGTAGATGCAAGATTTATTCCTAAATAGGAGCAAAAACAAAAAACATAAAGAAAATTGGGTTGCCTCCCAACTAGCGCTATCGTTTAACGCCCCTAGCTAGGCATAAAAGCGAAGATAGATCTAAGGAGTGCCATCTTTAATTTTCAGTTTTTCAGCAGAGTCATGCTCGAATCAGGGAGGCTCTTTCCGCTTCCCTTCATACTCTGAAATTTTTAGATCTAAAGAATCCAACCGCTTATTGCAAAGAGTGATCAACATATTCATGCGGTGTAAATTTCCGCTAACACTTTTAAGAGGCTCAAGAGATTTTTGTAAAAAATTTGTTAGTTCGCAAATCTTTCCAAGCACTTGTGTTTCTTCTTGGGTAGGATGAGATCCTCCCTTTTGAGGTAGTGTTCCCACTATTCCCTCTATAATTTCATGCACAATACTTGGATCAATTTCAATAAAATTTCCCTTGGCAATGCAATCCAAGAGTTGTCTATGCATCACGTTTAACCCAACATAAAAATTGCGAAGAAGAATTCTAAAGTTCACCTCTAGGGTGCACTTGCGATAAGATTCCATCATCCTATACCAAGCATCTTTTAAGTTTTCTCCTTGCCTTTGCTTGAAGTGAAGAACTTCAAACTCGGGAGACATAGGAGCGGACAAGGAACTAGCCATAACAACAAAGCAAACGAGCAAACACACGAGCAACTGAAAAAAGGGCAAGCAAAAAAGAGAGGAGGAGATTGGGAAAGAGAGGGCGAAAAAAATGGCAAGGGTGAAGTGGGGGAGAGGAAAACGAGAGGCAAATAATGTAAATGCGAGGGAGATGGGTTTGTGATGGGTACTTGGTATGTTTGACTTGAGCGAAGACCTCCCCGGCAACGGTGCCAGAAATCCTTCTTGCTACGTCTTGAGCTAGCGTTGGTTTTCCCCGAAGAGGAGAGGGTGATGCAGCAAGTGTAGCGTAAGTATTTCCCTCAGTTTTGAGAACCAAGGTATCAATCCAGTAGGAGGCTCCTCAAAAGTCCCTCGCACCTACACAAACAAACTGAGAACTCGCAACCAACGCAATAAAGGGGTTGTCAATCCCTTCACGGCCACTTGTGAAAGTGAGATCTAATAGAGATAGTAATATATTTTTGGTATTTTGTAATATAGATGCAAAAAGTAAAGATGAAAATAAAAGTAGATTGAAAGCAAATATGATAAGAGATAGACCCGGGGGCCATAGGTTTCACTAGAGGCTTCTCTCAACATAGCATAGGTATTACGGTGGGTGAACAAATTACTGTCGAGCAATTGATAGAAAAGCGCATAGTTATGAGATTATCTAGGCATGATCATGTATATAGGCATCACGTCCATAACCAGTAGACCGACTCCTGCCTGCATCTACTACTATTACTCCACACATCGACCGACTCCTGCCTGCATCTAGAGCATTAAGTTCATAAGAACAGAGTCACGTATTTAAGCAAGATGACATGATGTAGAGGGATAAACTCATGCAACATGATATAAACCCCATCTTGTTATTCTCGATGGCAACAATACAATACATGTCTTGCAACCCTTTCTGTCACTAGGTAAGAACACCGCAAGATTGAACCCAAAGCTAAGCACTTCTCCCATGGCAAGAAAAACCAATCTAGTAGGCCAAACCAAACTGATAATTCGAAGAGACTTGCAAAGATAACTCAATCATACATAAAAGAATTCAGAGAAGATTTAAATATTATTCATAGATAAACTTGATCATAAACCCACAATTCATCGGGTCTCGACAAACACACCGCAAAAAGAGATTACATCGAATAGATCTCCACAAGAGAGGGGGAGAACATTGTATTGAGATCCAAAAAGAGAGAAGAAGCCATCTAGCTAATAACTATGGACCCGTAGGTCTGTGGTAAACTACTCACAACTCATCGGAGGGGCAAGGATGTTGATGTAGAAGCCCTCCATGGTCGATTCCCCCTCCGGCAGAGTGCCGGCGAAGGCTCCAAGATGGGATCTCGCGGATACAGAAGGTTACGGCGGTGGAAATTGTGTTTCGTGGTGCTTCTGGATGTTTTTGGGGTACATAGGTATATATAGGAGGAAGAAGTACGTCGGTGGCCGCCCGAGGGGCCCACGAGACAGGGGGCGCACCCTACAGGGGGGGCGCGGCCCCCTATCTCATGGGTTCCTCGGGAGCTTCTTGACTTGCACTCAAAGCTCTCCGGATCACGTTCGTTCCAAAATTCACACTCCCGAAGGTTTCATTCCGTTTGGACTCCGTTTGATATTCCTTTTCTTCAAATACTGAAATAGGCAAAAAAAACAGCAATATGGGCTGGGCCTCCGGTTAGTAGGTTAGTCCCAAAAATGATATAAATGTGTAAAATAAAGCCCATAAACATCCAAAAGGGGTAATATAATAGCATGGAACAATCAAAAATTATAGATACGTTGGAGACGTATCATGCACTGTCTTGTGTGGGCGGATCTTGCTACTTTTATTTGATAGTGAATCATGCGATGAATCATGCGAACCCTCTCCGAGTTATGGAAACAGATGTATCCTCACCAGCTTTTGATGTAATATATGGCATGCTTAGATGTAAGTTCAAGCTGTTTATCATATCAGCATGGCTTGTTTGATGATTCTTGGTGTTAGTAGGCTAACTACTGTGCGAGCTATAGTACTTGCAAAACACTCACCGAAGAGAAACATTGGGGCTGATGAGCTCGTGGTACGCTTATACTTGTCCCTCGTAGATCGACCAATAGCCCTAGCTCCTACTCCCTCCGTTCCACAATACATGCCTTCTATTTGTCAAAATATAGATGTATCTAGACATGTTTTAGTATATAGGTACATCCATGTTTGGACAAATGAAAGTCAAGTATTTTGGAATGGAGGGAGTAAAATTGTAGGCTTAGCGACCGATCAGAGAATAGTCGACATGGATACATTCAGGCCTCATTTGGTTCATAGGGTAGGAAAATCATAGAAAAAGTATAGAGAACATGCAACACAAAATCATAGCAGTGCAGAGACGTACTCCCTCCGTTCCAAAATAGATGACCTAGGCGGGCTAGTTTGGCCTAGTGGGTTTCAGTGATATGACGTGGTACAGTGTCGTCTAGTCTTCGCGTGTGGTAGCAGTATTGCGGGTACAGTAAGTTTTCTTGAAGAAGCGGAATTCAACGAAGTCATGATGGTTCCTTCGTCCGAACAACTTATAGTGGGAAAGGTTGGGCCTGCGATACGACCGGGGTAGACCAAGATAATTTTGTGCATGGCAGGTGGACCAGGATGGTCGACGTCCCACATGTCGGTGAATGAAAGTATTCTTTCCTTTATAGAGGACAAGCAACGAGTATTCATTGTTTATTTTTTTATGAAAGCTATTGTCTCCACTGTTACTCCTTGACTTTGTCAATGCCTCTCTCTCCTCCACATAAGCGCGGACTACTTGCTATGCATGCGACGGGCAGCTGGCGTCTTGAGGGGCCAGGGCGGTCAGAGCGGGCTCCGGAAGCGGTCCGGACTCCAGCATGGCCCACCTCACATTATCACCATATATTTCTTGGAGTCCGTGTGCGGCGGGCGGGCGGTCTCTTCTCCCTCCCCCGTTTCTCTCTTCTCAGCCGACACCCGCCGAGCGATTAGATTTCAGCTATCGCCGGTTTATTCAATTACAGTCCCACATGTCAGTGAAATTGCAAGACAATGCATGTCCCCTGTGGTGAGCAGCGTGCGAGCCGGACTGTCGGGGCTGCGACGCGTACGAGTCGTAAGTGTGCCGCCTTTTCCTTTAGAACTTGCGAAGCGTTATATTTTCGCGCGATCGATCAATAAAATGACGAGGGCGGTGCTTTCCCGCTCGTTAGGCGAGCTAGTTCGAGTGATATGACGTGCTACAGTGCCGTCCACTTGCTCCATTTTTATGTAAGCAAGATAAAAATGGAGGACTGTTAGCGATTATAGCATGATAGTTAGGGCAACTCCAGCGCTGGCCCACAAATTTACACCAGCATCTATATGAACTAACCGGACGAAATTCGTGCAAACAAAGCAAATTTCAAATTAACCGAATGAAATTAATTACATTTCGAAAACTTTTCCTACAAACCGGACGAAATTCATTACATATTTCGCAGAAACCATACTAAAACCTACTGTAAACCTAATCTAAATGATCGCCGACGCCCGACCACCATGTCCGTCCATGAACCCAAGAAAGCCGGCCATTGCCTTTGCCTCCTCCTCATCCGCCTCGATAACCTCCTCCTTCGGAGCACAAGGTTCTGAAGATTTCCGCCTCCACATCATCGTCAAGCGGCTAATCGGCCGCCAATGTTTACCCCACCAAGCTTGGCGTCGACTGAGTGGAGTAGCGGTGGCCTTCCCGGGACCACAGCGACAACAACCTACCGTGTACTACTCTTCCTCGCTGCCAGCTGCGCCTGCGCACGTGCGCTGGCTTCGTGGTCGTGGCGGTGGAGGGAGGCCGGGGGGTGCTGGCGATCTCCTTCGTTTGCTCCTGTGACAGTATGTCGAAGAGAGCTTTGGAGCGCGCTCAGAGCGGAGCCGCCGATGTCCGTCGTCTGCTCCTGCGATAGTACGTCCAAGAGAGCTTTGGAGCGCCAGGAGGCCATGGTTGGAGTGGTGTCGACAGAAGGAAGGGACCGGAGGAGAATAAGTGTGGGTCTTTGGCTATGGCTGGGAGCTGGGGCTCAAGTTAATATAGCGGGCGAATGGCAATGAGCCACGGCAGACGGATGGACAACAGGCGCCGGAGTAGGTTCGTCGGGCATGAATGCAGATGCTGCTTTAGTGACTTAACTGCAGATGCGTTGGGTTACTGACATGTGGGCCCAACGGGCATCTGGCCCACATGTCAGTGACACACCAATTGCACCTGCAGTTAAGTCCGGTGAATGCGGCATTGACATTCTGGAGAGATGGTGACCGTTTCAGGCGGGAAGCGCGCGCTAGCGATGGAAGGGTTTCGGTGTGCAGTGACACTAAGATCGGTCGCTCACGATAGTACATACTCCGTACCATACTACCATAGTACCCTCTCTAGCTAGGCTGTTTTATAGATTGTCGTTGTGATGGACGATATACATGAGCAAGGCGATCCGAGTATGAACATTGGTGTTGAGCCAGGTGAATACATGCTCGGCGTTTGCATAGCCTCCATCAAACGTCTAAACAGTCATATCAGGCACCGCCGGGGCGCACAGGTGATGGGCTCGCTGTTTGCGTTGCGCCATGAGCAGGACTTTGATTTAGAGGGCGACGTGCATGCATTAGCATGCTTTGACAGCGTGAGCGTGAGTGTCTGACGCGAAGTATTTCATTTTCATTTGGCTGACCAGGGTGCGTTGCAACGACGAGTCCATGGTTTGATTCCCCACATACGCATAATTTTTGTTTTTATAGTATTTCTTTCTCCATTGACAGGTAGGCCCGCGTAGATAGATAAAGAACAAGAGCTGATGAGGCGCATGCGGACTGTTTGGCTGGTCAACTAGACAAATACGGAGCTATACGCTGAGCCAGTGACCATATAATCACCATATCTCGTATACAATGATCAAAGTGAGCTAGTATAAGACAAGTTCGATGACCGCCAATGCATTTTACTCGGTAATAAATGACCAGGATTGAAGGGGAATCCAAATTTGCTTCGTCTTCTGTCCTTGAGCTCTTGACAAACCAATGCACTATACAGTTGTCCGGCCACTCCACCCCAGAGCTCTCACCAAGCGTTGTTCATGCCACCGCGCCGCACACTAACCGGTAAGGCAGCGATGGCATCCCGCCGCGCCGAGTTCCTCGCCGCCCACGACCGCACACAAAATGGTAGGGAAGCGATGGCATCCCGCCGTCCCGAGTTCATCGCTGCTCGCGACCTCACAACTATGTGGGAGGAATTTAAAGATGCCAAGGCCGAATGGGTGGTAGAGCAAGAGTCGGCCAAAGCCGCACATAGGGAGCGGAAAAGTCAGAAAGCACTCAAGAAAAGAGAGGCCCGCCGCCGCAAGAAAGAAAAGAACGCATGTGCTGCTGCGGAGAGGTCGGCGGAGATCCAAGCACGGTGGGGTGTCGCCGACAAAGCTGGGAAGGAGAACGATGGCGTCTGGACAGCATGTGAGAAGTAGTAGTACTAGTAGTTAGTGTGTGTGTCTGTGTCTGAGTACGAGCATGTACCAGTTCTACTAGTTACTACTGTAGTTTTTAGAGCAAATTACTAGTACATTAGCTTAGACTAAATGGAAAAATTCCTATCCTATGCATCAAATGGCATCTCTTTCTCTATAGGAATTGAGATGCATGTCATCTCACTTCCTATGATTTTCATATTCCTATAAAATTCCTATCCTATGAACGAAAGGAGGCCTCTGTTGGAGTAACTACTATAGCTAGCAGTACTGCTGGTACAGTAGTTTTCTTCAAGAAGCGGAATTCAACGAAGTCATGATGGTTCCTTCATCCGAGCAACTTCAAAGTGGGAAGTGGGCATGTGATTTGATGGCTCATTAGTCATTGTTAGGGCGGCGCGATGACCTGGGTGACTCTCCCTTGGAGTTCTGTGTGCATGGCAAGTGGACCAGGATGGTCGACGTCCCACATGTTGGCGAACGGAAGTATTCTTTCCGATATCGAGGAGCAATGAAACCGCGTGGTATAGTATCACTGCTGATTGGTTCGCAAAAAAATAGTATCACTGCTGATTTATAATTATTTTTTATTTCTGATGAATGCTAGCGTTTCAACTCTTATGATGAAGGGTGCCAAACACGACACGTGCTGGATGTCCCACACGTCAGCGAAAGGAGTGGGACATGAACAGCATGGTAGAGCCCAGCGTAAAAAAAACAGCATGGTAGAGCGTCTCCACTTCTTCCACTTCTGCGTCGGAGACCACATGTAGTAGTACTTAGTGGTATGAACGATACAAAGTGTGACCTAGAGAGAAAGACATGTCTAGTTGGAAGGTCTCGGGGCATACAAGTAAACAAATATAAAAGTTAATATGTGCCTCCAACTAATATAGTAGTAGTAGAGTACTTAGGCACGTACTTCATAACATCACCGTGCATTGCACGTACAACATTTAGTGGTAGTATTTAGTAAGAGGCAAATGCCGCCCAAGAGTTCCCTTCTCGACCCACTTTTGGGTGTTTGGTAGAGTGTATGGAGGGTGCATGAGTCCACACTAGTTTAGCACAAATACACTAGAAGCATGCATGAAGAGAGCATGCATGAAGAGAGCATGCATGAAGAGGGGTGTTGAGTTGAGCATGCATGAAGAGGGGTGTTGAGTTGAGCATGCATGAAGAGGGAACAACTATGCTGAGACGAGAACGCAACCAAACACACCCTATATGCCATGCATGTTCATACCATCTGTTCCTTTCTACTTCACTTACTGTGCTACATTACTCAGGTTCATACGTCCACTCCTGGGTACATGTCCGTCTCGTAGTTCCAGTCCCACGTGTTCTTCATATAGATGGAACGATCCTTGCATAACACGTGCACCTTGATGCTAGATGTCTCGCGTGTTGGAAAAAGGATGAACAAAGCTCACGTAAAAAAATAGAGTGGAAGAACATAGATTCCGGACAACCGTGAATGAGCAAGGAACCTCGTGGTGGAGCGTCTGCACTCATAATATTTAATATTATTCAGCGATATAAAATTAACCAATCATCTCCACAGTGGACTGGAAGAGTACGAAACACGGCAGCCCAGTGTAGTTACATCATACTAGTACATGGCTAACCCACGCTATCACAATATTTCTTGGCTTCCGTGCGACACCTATCTCTAGTAATCCAGTAGCCTGTATCGCTTCTCCCTCCTCGTCTCTATCAAGTGCGGCGGGCTAGCATTTTTGCCGTCTATTGAGGTCGGTTAACTCATCACATGTTAGCGACATGCCAAGAGCATTCTAAAAAAATTCCTTTCACGTTCCGTTTTCAAAAAGAAAAAAATCCTTTCACATACGAATTTGCCTGTATGCTTTGAGCAACTTGCATGTCCTATACTGCTCCTGTTTGATACTGTAACTTAGCTAGAGGTTAGACTAACTCATGACTAAGCCTGAACTAACTGTAGCCAAAGAGGTGTTTGGGTAACAGGGTTAGATTGACAATAAATTCACTTGATGGAGGGAGAAAAGTGATTTTTCAGTGGTCCCAATGAGAACTATCTCCAGTTAGCACCTCTTGGGTGGGATAGTTTTCTTTTGTGGGTTCGGTGCAACTTGCTCCAATTTAAACCCTCATGCTTGGATACTTTAGGGCTATTTGAGCCCCAACTAGCTCAAACTAACTCTAACCCATGGATCCAAATAGGGCCTATGGCCAGTCTCAACGTGGAGCAGTCGCATGCAACGGGAAGCGGCACTCTCTCGGTCGTCGCGCCACTTCAAAGCCGGCGCCACGGAGAGGTCGCCTCCGCTCTGGCCGGGCATTAATGCGGCACTGACGCTCCAGGGCGACGCTGACCGTTTCATGCGGGAAGCGCGCGCTGGCAAGGAAGTATAGGTTTTGAACCGTTTCAGGTGTAGTGCTGGTAGTTTGCAAAACTACTCAATTATTGCACTCAGTTTCCTAAGAAATTGTGGTAAAAACGTTACTCCACAGCATGCTTCCCTTCTCCTTCCTCTTCCACCGCCCGCGGGAAGCGACCGGTCAACCCTTATATAGGAGTGCTAGCACAAAAATATGTGTGCATGACCACTAAAATTTCCATATTAAAGCATCGCTCCAGCGGGAGTATGGCGTATGTTGTTACCTTCGGCCGGGCCATGGCTACCGGGTGATGGCAACCAGAGAAGAGGCGGCGGGAGGAAATGAATGTAGCTACTGTTTGGGTTCGCCTTCCGGCTTAAATAAATGTGCAGCATCAAGTGTACCCGCGGGTGCACAAATTGTAACATACGTGTTTGCTTAAGTGGGCGTCACGTAACTGGTGTGTGTGAGAGAGAGATTCTGAGAGATAGAGTGCGTGTGTGCGACTCTACTCTTCGGGCATGTACTCAACCTTTTGCATCGAGATATAAGTATAATGGTATTTACTTTAGCTAGTGATTTATGTGGCCATGTTAACGTGGTTGTGTCAAAAAAAAATGTCACTTCCTGCTCGTGATTTGCGTTATATAATTACAAGCAAGATTCTCGTGCATTGCACGGAACATCAATATGCATTTTTTACAAAACACCTGTTGTGATTGACCCATGCAGGAGTAATCCCATGTGTAAAAACTAATGATATCTCAAGAATTTTATCGGAAAACTGGTGTCTCGAGAATGTCATCGAAAAAATGAAAGATGGGAGATAAGGCGAGGAGGAGTGGAGCGTGGTGGTGACTGGTGGTTGGAATGGGCGGACGCATGGGGATGGACGGCGCCGGCAGGCGGCAGCGGCCACCATGCATGCTAGATTGTTCCAGAGACTTATTCCTTCTTTAATTGCTGAGCAATGAGGTTGTGGGAGATAATGATGTGGAGAGAGGTGCGGGTATCTTTGGTAAAATTATCATAGTTTGCTTTCTATCCGTCAGATATAGATCATGCGGTGTGTATTACAAGATGGCAGGCACACCATCATCGCCAACTCGTTTTTTTATAAGGGTACAGATGATAAGTTTGCTGACTACTAAAGTAAAGTGTAATTTGTCCAAGTTATGCAAGTAAATAAAGGTGATTGTTTATCATACGGGTAAGGTTGGATGAAGGGTGGTAGGAACAAATGCTCCGCCTAGAGCATGTGTGTGTGAGATGGAGTCTTAGTGTGTGTGTGTGTGTGTGTGAGAGAGAGAGAGAGAGAGATGGAGTCTTAGTGTGTGGGGGGGGTGTGCGTGTGTGCGTGTGTGTAAGTGTGTAAGTGTGCATGGCTTCATCATAGAGAGGTGATGTGTATGGCAGAGGCCACCAACGATGGGGTGCGAGAGAGAAAATTCTCGTAGAGAGGGAAGAGAAGGTGTGTGCGTGTGAGAGGAGTCGATATCTAGAGAACGTGTTTGTTCGAGGGACACCGAGGAAGACTACTATATATCGATGGTGCATGTAGGCGGGAATTAAACAAAGGGATGGTCTTATTGGTTTCGGGGATATAGGGGAAGAGTGAGAGGCGGGGGGGTAGCTAGAAGGAGATTGTTAAGTGTGAGTGTGTGTTTTACCCATCCAGGCGGAAGTTATGTGCACAAAAGAGGAGAACGATTTGATGTGGCATTAGGATTGAGGGTAATTAACTATGTATGGAGACATAGAGACCTTGAACGTGCATGTGTGAGAGGTATACATGTATATGTGGGATGTGTGTGTGTGTGTGCGCGCATGATCGAGATAAAAGAAAGAAGACATAAGTCATAAGATCAACGACATGGGAGAGACGGATCGGTATGACAACATGCATGCATCTGAGAATGCAGGGAAGAAGGCCCGACAATTGAGCATGTGTTTTTGTCTTTAAGAGATAGTGGCCTGGGATAGAGCATGCATCTATGGCGAGCAGAGGGAGTGAGGCACAACGATTGTGCAAAAGAGATTAACCTATAAATGCATATGTATGGAGAGACATATATAGTGTGGGTGATAGGAAGCAAGACTCCGTGCGAGAAAGAAATGTTGACGGAGAAACTACAGATAGATACAGAGATGGAGATGCTAGCTAGAGGGACATCCGCTAGTTTGGGTGTTGGAGATGACCGCCGGGTGGTTCAGAGGGTGAAGTTATATATGTGTGTGATAGGGCACTTGACTGCATGTAGAGAGAAACCTATGTAGTGTGCGTGATAGGAATCAAGAGTGAGGGCGAGAAAAAAGGTTGATGGAGAAACAGATAAATAGAAAGATAAAGATGCCAGCTAGTGTGCATTAGAGATAGGAGACGAGTGGATCAGAAGGCTGAGTTATGTGTGTGGGTGTGAGAGAGATAGAGAGAGGGTGCATGTGAGTCACATACAAACAGATATTAGAGAGAAATGAGATCCCGATAGACGGAGTTTTGTGTCTGCAAGAGAGAAAGATATTTCACCACAAGAGTGATAGCTAGAGAGACATATGAGGGAATGCAAGATATATCTAGGGAGAGAGAGTGTGTGTGAGCGGCATACAAGAGAACAATGGAGAAATATGAGACCCTGGGAGACAGAGTTTGTGTTTGTGTGTGAGAAAGAGATATTTAAGAGGAAGAGTCGTAGGTTCTCATATCTAAGGAGCGAAAGACATCTCTGTATGAGGGGTGTGCGAGTGGCACACATGGGAATAGTAGAGAGAAATGAGACCCCGGGAGACAAAGTTTTGTGTTTGTGTGAGAGAAAGAGATTCCATATGGAGAATCATAGTTAGAGACACATAGCAGGGAGCGAGATATACTTAGAGAGAGATAGAGTGATGAAGGTCGAGGGAGAGAGAGTACCGTTAGTGTGTTATGAAGACAAAAGATCATTGTCGACATACAGGTAGCACGAGAGATACCTGAGAGACGATGAATGCGTATAGGTCCAGAGAGATAGTCCTATATAAGCATGAGTGATAGCTATATGAGACGAATATCTGGATTAAAGGGGATTCAAATATTTAAAATGGAGATCACGACATCGATAATATCATAACGCAAATTGGTGTACCAGACATTCATATTCATTTGAATTTGGGCAAACGTGTAATGTTATATAGTTTATCAATATTGGTGATCCATAGATTCTTTAATTACAAACAATGCATGGTTTATATGCAATTAATGTCTAAACGGGATTACACTATATGTTGCGTGTGTGAAATACATTATACTTGTTTGAGAAGTAAAAAAACCGCATGAAACACACATTAATTGGAGACAGTTAGCGAGGAATGCATACTTTCGATTTCAACATAAAGTGGTTTCAAATATTTGAAAATCCAAATTGATGGATACGACCTTATGAATCTGAGATCATGCCATTTGTAAACCATATTTATGTATAAATAGTGTTGTGCTTTTGAAAGTATATATAAAAAAATGATGTATATAGAATGTAATTCCAATTGAAAATGGATCCCGTCCAAAAAAATATAATACAAACGGGATTCGAATTGAGTTGGCACGAGCGTAAATGTGCACTGTGCAAAATTTGAACGAAGCGGGGAAAGTCGAAGTAACCGTCCGAAACCAAAATCTGCGAGATGGAAATTACTATTGCCTATCCCTGCCACGCAAAGCCTATCTGTTGGATTTCTATAGCTTTCGATAGGGGTAGGTTTGTAATTTCACCCCAAATGTGACGTAATCGCCTCTCACCCGGATTCATACACGGTGGGTGCCAAAACACAGTGTGTCCTCGGCCGAAATCGACTCCCTCCCTGATTCATATTCATATACACAGTGGGCACCAAAAACAAACTCTCACTACTAGGGAAAAGCCTAGCAGCAGCACGGGTTTTAGGCCTATCAGTAGCGCTTAAGGCGCTACAGCTAATGCTTAGCAATAGCGCGCCTAGACCCACGCTACTGGTAAATTGACTTAGTAGTAGCGCTTCTTTAGAACAGCGCTACTGGTAATTAGTAGTAGCGCTTCTCCTCTCCCGCGCTACTACTATTATTTAGTATTTTATTTCTTTTTTATTTCATGTTGTATTCATACACCTTTACACAAGTTTTCATACAACAGGAATTTAGAGATTGTTTTTACATAATAATGAGTTATTACATCATGGGGTGAAAGAACCGTGGACTAGTTTCAAGTGGATGTCCATCCACTTGAAACTAATCCGTGGTTCTTTCACCCAATGATATAATAATATCATCATCATCATCATATCATTAACAACTTATCATCATAATACAAATATTGGTTCAAGTGGAGGCAATATGTGGTGTATGTCAAAAGTATACTACTAATCCAAACTTGATCTAGTTTGGACTAGTAGTACATCGATGTGCACCACATGTTGCCTCCACTTGAATCTAATCCGCCAGCACAAGCTATTTAATCATCATCATAGTCATTACCACCAACAGTATTTATTTAATCAGCACTAACACTAGCTAATAATAATCATCATAGTCATTACCACCAACACTAGCTATTTTATCATCATAGTAATAGTGTAGCACATCATCATCCTCAAACTCATTTCTAGCTAGCTAATCACTCCTGCTGCTCTCTCTTAGGTAAAATAACATAAAACATGTATAGCTCTCCTCCTCGATCAAACTGGAGCATGCAGATGAACCTGTCTCCTAATCATGGGTAGCGCATCTATTTGCTGCCCCCTAGTACTTCTCTGCGCTCCCCCATCACATATTTGGTCCAGTCTTGCACTATTAAGCATCCGTCGCTAATCTTGAATGCACTAAAGTAATCTGTAGGACATCTTGGCCGTAAGCTGATAATACTCATGGTACCTTTAGTCTCGATCCCATAAGGCACAACATTCATTAGGAGTCCCTGTTGAAGAACATCGTATGGTAACATACTTAGCAATGAAGTTTAGCTTCAAAAATAATGTATGGAAAATATGCACTGATGACAAATAGTAAAAATATTACCATCCTTCCTAAATAGTTGTGACCGTAGTTCATTACGAACACTATTGGTCGCACATTTTCAGTACTAACATTTCTAAATTCAGGAAGAAAATTTGTCTTGACAGTATCAAGATCCTCAAGCCATGAAACATAATGACTGAGCTCCTCGCAGTTGAGTTCAGCCCCAGGACTGTATACGGTCCTGTCTACCAAGCGCTGGACATGTTTGCTTGCACCAAAATAAGCTGACAATACAAATTAGTTGTCAACTATTTTTGAATAAACAATATCAAAGACATAAATATGGTTGAGAAACTTACATAATGGTATAACTGGAGGCGTCTGCACATCGACCCAGATGTTGGTATTACCTTCAATATCATCTTCCGGACGAATATCAAAGGCGATAACCATATCAGGCTCAAATGCATAAGTCTTGCATAGTGCTCGCCATGTTTTGCATCCAAAATAGGTGTAGTCGTCTGAATTGTATAACTTTGCATGGAAAATATAACCATGCTCGGTCTTCAAGTAAACTTTTCTTTCCTCCATACTATGACTGAAACCTATCTTATCCAATACAAAAACTCTTGCATGGCAGGGGATACGCTAGTAGAATAGTAAAAAAATATAAGTTGAAGCAAATGAAGCAGATGTCATGCTTAATTACGAAAAAAGACTTGTCGTTGTGACTACTATATCCACTTCGAAGTTCTCGTCCAGCTTGATGTTGAAGCGCCTATCATCATCTAGGAAGATTCCGTCGCACAGGCCGCGCTCGTCTTCGCAGTATTTGCAAATACCGAAATCCTTTTCATCGTCAGACATTTCCTATGTTCATAGTTAAAACATTAATTGAAAATCGATCGAAGACAACTACTAAGATACTCAACACACAAATCCGGTGCACTCGATATTTCCTACATATTCTGGCACAAGTCATGCCAAAATTCACGGAAAAATCCGGCATGACCTTTGCTAAAATAGGACATATCGAGCGCCTGAAATTTGCCGGAACGGAAATGAATCAACACTCCGGCAAAACATAGGCCACTCGAAGGTGTAACCTGCAAACATGACCGGCCACTTGGATATTGAGCAACACAAGATATACATTTCAAAATATCTTATAGGACTCAAATTAGCATGCATTCAATAAGCAAAAGTAAATCATCTCATGCATCAGTACATCGTCGAATATTATCACTAGTACATCACGAATAGTGTCATACATATAACATCACTAATACAACTAAAACTCTAGCACACGACGGGTATCGGCGCGGGCGGTGGACACCCACAGAGAAGGCACCATCACGGGATCATAGCTCCAGTGAGATCCCCGGAGAACCTGCCAGGTATTGTAGAACGGCCTATGCTCCAACGCAAACAAGTAGCGATGGGCGTGCGCGTCCTCCTCACTGACACGGTGACGCACCACCTCCGCGGAGTCCTCGAGCCTCTGGATCGTCACTGGCCCACGCGACCGCCACAAAAGAAGGTTCGGGTCAACGACAGGCTGGCTCCTCACCAACCTGCGCCCCCCGGTAGGTAGCGCCTCGCAGTACCACCCCGACGGAGCCCAGTCCCGGACATGGCCGATCAGGTCAAGCAGGTGTCGTCCTCCGTCGACTCTACGACGAGGATGCGGGATAGGCATCGTCCACGTCGAGGCGGGAAAAATTGCTTTAACTAAAAAATCACCTATTTAGTACCTAGTTTTACTAACTAGTTCTTACTAACTAAATAGAAGAAGGTCAAATTTTACTCGTTTTATTATGCATTACACTAGTGTTTATTCATCATCTAAGAAAACATTACCTAAGAAAAAATCCCAGCCGCATCTGTATCCAATTCATTTCCACCCATAGATGAACCCTAACTAATTTGATGCAACAAAAATTTGAAGAACCCTATCTAGGCAGAGGTAGGGGAGGGGGAGGAGCAGGCGTGCTCACCTCGGGTGCCTGCGGCGAGAGAGGGGCAGGCGGCGTCGAGGTCGGGCTTGGGGCTCGGGCGCACGACGGAGGGCGGCGTCGAGGTCAGGGCCGGGGGCGGCGTCCGGGGTGGCGTTGAGGTCGGGGGCGGGGGCGGCGTTGAATCCGGGGTCGGGGGCGGCTTAGAGGGTGTGTGGAGAGCGCGCGGCGACCGACGGGCGACGGCGGCGGCGAGAGCGGAGGAGTTTGATTTGGGGGGAAGTGGTCGTGGGGAAGGACGAACGCGGTGGTTAAGTCAGAAGTAGCAGTAGCGCGTTCCGGAAAGCGCGCTACTGCTACAATAGCTACAGCGCGTTCTGGTATACACGCTACTGCTACTACTTTCTCCTTTTTCCCCTTTTTCATTTATTTTTCTTCACATTTTATTTTTTCCCTTTCACCTTCTTCTATTTCTTTCATTTTCAATTACCTTTCTATTTGCTTTTCATTTAATTTTATATCCTTTAGTAGTAGCGAGTTTAGGGCAAAATGCGATGCTATAAATAAAGTAGCAGTAGCGATGTTCCATACAGATCGCTACTGCTATGTGTACCATATCGGCTAAGCCATGAGAATTTTAGTAGTAACGTGTATGCAGCAAGACGTGCTGCTGCTACGAAGTTATCTGCAGCGCGGTTTCCGCAGGCGCGCTGCTGCTACTTAGCACCAGCGTGCTTTTTTGACCCACGCTACTGCTAAAATTCTGTGTATAAGGTTTTCCCTAGTAGTGTCTCGTCGGAAAATATTTGGTGTATGTGAGATTACCGTCCTATCCCCCATCGACTAATGTTGTTGTGATGTAGTAGAAATTTGAAATGGGGGCTAAGTTTGTAACTTTCCTCGCATTTGAGACAAGCGCGCCCTGAATACATGTTTCCCCCTTCCTCTCTACCTCCCTTTTCCCCATTCGTTCTCCGTGGGCGCCAAAACACCCTCTCCACCCCACCCTCCTCCGTCCGCTCCCGCCCGCCACCCCATCCATCGCCGTCCTCCTCCACCATGCCGGAGCTGATACGTCGACACCGTCAACCATTACAAGAGATCGACCTCTCTCATCCACGGTTTCGGACCGGGATCCTTGCATCGCATCCTCTCGCTTCATCCCCGCCGTCGTCCACCTTGCCGGCACCGCTCCTACGACCGTCTCGTCCACCACACCCCGCCGCCACCGTCTGCCCTCCTAGATCTGGTTCCACGCCGCCGACAACCATCGCTACCGCAGCACCGTCAAATTCTCAGCAGATGCGTACACGGCGCCGCACCAGAGACGGTACTCTTTCATATCTGCTCAACTTATTTATCGCAGCAAGAAAATAGATCTGCTTTACTCTGATTTCTTGTCTTGGTTGCGAAGTTGCCTTTGTCCGGTTTGCACCTTCAGATCCGCCATGGCACGCTCAACACTATACTCCCAATGCTTATGGTTTTCCCCTTTTATATTCCACACTAGTTAAATCACAGTAGACTAAATTTTTTAGAGCTCGCCGGAGTTCGCCGGTGCGAACGAAGGGGCTCGGGTGGTTGTGGGGCCTCGCCGAACGAAGAAAACTCAACGCGGGCGGGGGTGGGGGTGGGGGTGGCGGAAGAACACGGGCGGTGGGTGCAGGTGGTCCGGCCGGCTGCTCGTGCGGTGTTCTGTATGGGAAGAATCGGAGACGAGGAACAAGATGGGTTAGGAGATGTAGGATCTTCATCCAACCGCCTGAAATGGTCGAGAGACAGCTGGGAGTTACATTCTTAATGCGCTCTGGTTCATCATGTGTGGGCACTGCGCAACCAACAATTTATTATCCAAAATCTGCTTGCTCTTCTTTACCATGTTCCTCTTCCGTTCTTCTTTAATATGTACTCTCTCTGTTCCTAAATACAAGTCCTTGTATAGATTCCACCATGGACTACATATGGAGCAAAATGAGTGAATCTACACTCTAAAATGTATCTGGATACATCTGTATGTGATCCATAGTGGAAATATCTACCAAGACTTATATTTTGGAACGGAGGGAGTTTGATAGTAGTACAGTATGTTCCTTATACCAAAGATGAGCAGGGACATTTGCAGTGTGGAGGTCTATACAGTTGGTTGTGATGGATACTTTGAGCCTCTTTGATTCGTAGGATCTTGTAAACATAGGAATAGGATTTGTAGTGGCCTGCCCACTTGAATCCTATAAGAACAGCAAGGAAATGTGGGGAGCTGTGTCACCTTTGAGAGTTACACTGATATTAACAGTACCGCACCTTCACTTGAAGAGAGCTGGTATCTGAAGCCTTTCTAGCCGTACCTGCAAACTAGCACATATATTCCAGCAAGTTCCACTTTGTTGATTTTACTCTGATGCTTAAGGTTTTCCCATTATATCTACACTATGATCTGTGTAGCTGCTTTGTGTCGCACTAGCAGCAGTCCACTCTTGAAGCTAAACAATGCAATGACTCACAAAATTGGCACCAAGGCATTGGGTGCCATTCTGGATGCAATGAAACTCATACGCTCCCCACCTGTTGACTCTTGTTCAGAATATGATCCTAATGACTCTTTTTCAAAATTGCCACATATAGAGAGACAACATGGAATTGCATTTCTTTGGGCGCTGTGATTCATCATGAGTGGGCAACCAACATTGTATGCAATGAAGCGGAACCTCAAGAATATGCTTCCTCTTCTGTTCTTTAACATGTTCCTCTTTGTTTATTCTGTATTTAGTACGCACAGTATGTTCCTTGTCAGGAAGGGGCGCAGGGACATCTGCAGTCAACAACTGATAGAGTTGGCCTGTTCGTGATCGATAGGCTTTCAATTACTAGCGGCAATACAACACCGTATTTTCAAGCCAGTTCCACTTTCCCGATTTATATATCGTGGTTATGGTGTACCCCTGTTATGTACACTATGATCTGCCTAGTTGTTGTGTGCTCTTGTTATCATGGTTTGGCAATAAACTCTCTATATAGTATATTATGAACCTGTCATCTACCAACTATCCTTACTTCTGGAGCCTATTTTTTTGTCTACTTGTGCCAGATTATATAAATGCACGCACCATATTACAGCACACATGAGCTCTCTCATCAGAATCCAGTGATAGCACACAAGTGTTTACAGGGGCGCCCCTGTATTAGAATATCATCTGCATTACAAAGATAATCTCACAACTATTTATGTTTTCATGGTTCTCAGATATTATACGCAATTACAGTGAATATCAGAATCCGTGCATCAGAAGAATATTATGGAACACTGCAATGACATACAAAATTGGCACCAAGGCATTGAGTGCCATTCTGGAAGCAATGAAACTCATATGTTCCCCACCTGTTGATTCTTGTTCAGAATATCATCCTAATGACTATTCTAACCTCGAGGAGTCAAAGGCAGATGGTCTGTCTTGTTCACCCATAAAGGTGCCTATTCTAATTTGGCAAGGTTTTATTGATTGCGCGTATCTTGCATATGTTGTCTTGCATTTCTTCTACTCTGATGCACCGCCATCTGCTTAGTTTACTCATCATATAACTCGAGATGCCATGCCCATCCATTAACAATACATATTCCATCTGTCATCATACCATGTTTTTTCACTCAAATGCTATTCTTGTGCATCAGACATCAAAAAGGAAGAGGGTGATTTCTGATTCCAAAGGAGCACCAGCAAAGTCCTTGGAAAACATGGTGGTGCCGGAGAAATCAGACAGCGCCCCACTTATATTGGTTGTACAACCAGTGACACAAAATGTAGGACCGACTCCAGCAGACTGTACACATACTTCACTGGCCACGCCACTACCCCCACCACACATGACCTGCACTCCAGCAAAAGGTATACCAATTTCATTTGCCATAGCACCAGCAGTACCACAGAAAAATCCCACTCCAGCAAAAAGTACAGCAAGTCCACCGGCTGAAGACCTATCCCAACTACAGAGACAGCCAATTCCTGCAGATTGGAACCCCATTCCATTTATTCCCAGTTTAAAAGACAATGCTTTCAATGTTGTTAGGGACTACGTGCATATATTCCCATCATGGGAAGATTATAGTGAAGACAAACACCATTTTCACATCTTCCTGTCCAACTTACGTGTAAGTGCTATTATTCATGGTTATTATTTTCCTGTTTTCTGCTGATCGAACACATCAATGATTTACATTACATTGTTGTAACTAGGCGAGGGTCAATCTAGATAGTCATGACGAGCAAAGCTTGCTTGTGCTTTTCAAGGAAGCATGGCAGCAGTATCGGTGTTACCTGAGGAAATCACACTTTGATGGCAAGTCTATAAACGAATTTCCGGTGAAGTTTCTTGTGCTAAATTTAGAAGACATTGAATGCAGAAACCTTGTTATGAAATGGTCTCGTTCCCAGGATGAGGTACTGTCTATGAAATCACATGACAATTTGAACTTCTACTTTTCCGTATGTGCTTTACGGATCTTTTTTGCAGGAAATATGCTCGAAGAAGAATTCCGGTTTGAAAAGAACGACAGGATATCGCAAATATGATGTCCGCTGCTTTGCTCTTGTTACTACCTGTTGTCCTGTATCACTGTACTTGCATACATACCTGGTTCATTATGTGACAGCAGTATGCATGATAGCTTGCTTATCAATTGTTCGCTCCAAATTATCTGATCTGTATGAATGGTCACATTAGTGTAGAATATATCCAATGCCAATGAATTTTTTTAGCTCTGCATTGTTCTTGTAAGTACATGTTGTCCTTTATCAGTGTACTTATATTGACAGGTAGTTGTTCATGTACCATCACTCTACAGCTTATTTTCCTTTGCCCTCCATTTTCTACACATCAGATCTATATTTACTCTTACCATAAGGTTGGTACTGAAGAAGTTTAGCTGTGCATTGCGCTTGGCTTGTGCCTTTTGCCTGTATCGCTGCACATACATTTATAGCTACTTGGTTATGTAGCATCACTCTTCATCTTATCTTAAATATTCTCCATTTTTTCGTATATTATCACGTCTATATATACTCTTAACAAAATGTAGAATAAAGGCGATGCTTATGAAGAAGATTCTGTGGTAAACTTCTTGAATCCCCCCCCCCCATCAGCATGGACAAGGGCTTTATAGAGCCTGTCTTCACCAGTAATGTAAGTTTGTCTTTCTCAAGCCTT
The DNA here is from genome assembly GCF_018294505.1 of Triticum aestivum. NCBI lineage: Eukaryota > Viridiplantae > Streptophyta > Magnoliopsida > Poales > Poaceae > Triticum > Triticum aestivum. The sequence goes on along the minus strand of NC_057807.1, from coordinate 28,183,440 downwards.
CAAACTTTGTTGTGTATATTTGGTTAGGCATGAATGCAACAGTTGTTTATTTTTGGTGTTTGCATCAAATTGCATGTTTAAAGTTTATTATGTACTCCCTCCGTTCCTAAATATAAGTCTTTCTAGAGATTTCAATATGCACATACAGAACAAAACGAGTGAATCTACACTCTAAACTATGTCTATATACATCCGTATGTAGTTCATATTGAAATCTCTAAAAGACTTATATTTAGGAACGGAGGGAGTAGTTCATAAACAAAAGTTTGTCCTTCTCAATTTAAGTTTTCAGTTATACAACCAAGTTCCTTCTTCATACCATGTAAATTAAACTATACAGAGCAAGTGATCTTCTTTTGCACTACATGTATGCTTCTTTTCTTCATATGTAATCCAGTTGTGTGGTGAACCTACCCACTACAGCACAATGCCATATTCTGCAATGTCTTAACTATGAACAATGTCATATCATTCTACTATTATTTAAACCGTCTCTTTATTTGCCAATCTGAAATGGGATAAATTGACAGCACACTAACCATTGATACTTATGAGTTCTTGATCTGTAATCCAGTGGTGTCGTGAAGCTGCCAACTCCTTCACAATGTCATTTCCTGCCATGTCTTGACCTGAATAATACCATATTGTGTTAATGCATTTTAAAACTGTGTCACATTATTCGTCAGTAAGAAATGTGATGAATTGTCAGCACTGATACTTTTATGTGCAAAACCTGTCATATGTCTGCTTGTTTATCTTTCAAAGTGAGGAAGATATAAGTGTTGAACAAGCGCAGTCTCATCATCTTGCTCAGGTGCTTGCGCTGCAGCTCGCCAGCAGGGCTAACCTTTCTTGAACTCTATTGAAGTGCTGTCAGTTTTGTATATTATTTTGTCGGCGTGTTTATTTGCACTGGTGGCGATCTTTGATGCCCAGTGTATGTAATCTGCTGTCTGCTTGTGCTTTATTATCATAGTGGCAAACTTTGATGCCCAGTGGATGTAATATGTCGTAATTTCTTTATTGTATAGTCTAGGTTTTTTCTTATTCACGATCCTACATTTATTTTACTGTATATATATCATGTCTTCGCAGTAAAGCGGCCAAACCGTAAAATTATGGTACATAATCGGGCCGTCATGCAATCACGATGTATGATCCACATCATGGGCCCCGTCAAACTGGCCCACTAGTAGATTCGGGCCTTTAATAGGCCGAGTAACCCCCAGCCCTCTTTTCGCAAGAAAACTCAATGGGCTTTAGGAGGCTGAGAAGTAGGTTCGGCCTAAAACGTGCCGAACAGCTCACGGGCCGGCAGCAGCCCGAATTGGACCCCGGCCCATGATTGTGTGAATCAAATCACGGGCTTTTAACAGGCCAAAATTGGCTCGGTCCTTGTTTGGCCCAATCAGATATCGGCTGTGAGCAGGCCGGATGCAAACCGGGCCGTAGTTAGGCCCAACTATATGACGGGCTTTTAACAGGCCGAAATTAATATAGGGCCGAAATGTTAAACGGGCCCTTAATAGGCTGAAACTAATATTAGGCCGATTTACTAAATGGGCCTTTAGCAAATGGGCCCATAAGCATAGCGTCCAGTTAACGGGCCGAATCTGATATGGGTCATAATTGAGGCCGAAGCCTCTTAAAGGGTCGGACCTGATCTGGGCCGTGATTTGGCCCAGAATGTGGGAGGCTTTTAATGGGACGGATCTCATATGGGCCATTATTAGGCCCGGAACGTGGCAGCCCTTTAATGGACCAGATCAAATATGGGTCGGCATTTGGCCCAAAACATGGCAGCCAGTTAATGGGCCGGCCTACTAGGGTCCTCAAAATCTTGTGGGCCTACAGCTGGGCCGGCCCATTAGTGTCGGCGAAATCTCGTGGGCCATTAGCTGGGCTGGCCCATTATGATCCGCAAGAATTTTGTGGGCCTTTACTTGGGTCGGCCATTTATGGCACACAAAAATCTTGTGGGCCTTTACCTGGGCCGGCCCATTATGGGCCGCGAAATCTTGTGGGCCTTTAGCTGGGCCAGCCCATTATGGTCCGCAAAATCCCATGGGCGTTTAGCTGGGCCAGCCCATTATGGTCCGCAAAATCTTGTGGGCCCTTAGTGGGCCGGCCCATTTAAACTCGATGGGCCGTGCCATGTGTCGATGTATCATAGGCACCTTCTGTCCAATGAGTGGATGACATCTGTCCCAACGATGAGCTGACACGTGTTTCCTCCAGCCAATGATGATTTTACACGTGGAAAATCCCCATTGGTCGGGGCTGTTAATAGGTTATTGGATCCAAAACCCAACCCGATAGCTTAACGGTGTTCCGTTACGGTGGATGCCATGTGTCGGTCACCCTTGACGAAAGCACTTCTGTGACACGCGATTTATCATCATGGAAGTGGACACTTCCGTGATGATAATTTTGGTAATGTCATGGAACGCTTCAACGATAGCACAGGTATGACTATCTTGATTCTGTCATAAATTTGTCATGGATGTACATGCATGACAGAAAACACGACCTACTGTGAAAAACACGCATCATCACGGAAGTGTATTTTTTTGTAGTGCTAGGAAGGGGACGACGGGGAGCCGGGGAAGACGCGGCAATGGAAGCCCGTGCGGAGAGGAGTACGAGGGTTCACTGGTTCGGCTGTGGTGTGAGGCTGCCGTCACCGCAGGGCCTGGCCAGCGGTGGGAATAATAGGGGGTGGTGAGGCCTCTGCGGCAGCACATCCGGCCACGGGAGGCAGGAGCATGCGGCACGACCGGCGCTGCTTTGGGCGGCTGGAGCAAGAAGACCAGAGGTTGAAGAAGCACTACGGCCGTTGGATGGACATCGTACGGTCACTGGAGCTAGAATCGTTTATATTGACTAAGTTGACAAAGCCCTCCGTCCCCGTCAACTTAGTAGGCCCACAAGTCAGCCTCCCACAAAGGTGGGTCCCAGCTAGCAGGGGGTATTCATTTTTTTGTGCGTAATAAGGAGGCACTTCCTTGCGTGCGAAGATATAGCTGGTGGGTCCGACATGTCAGCAGGGGGAACATTTTTTTCATGAAATATAGAGGCCCTTCTGGTGGGTCCCAGCTGTCAGGTGGAGGAATCATTATTTTGCGCATACAGTCCACGGCCGATGGATGTCGTTCGTTGACCATGTTGACCAGGCCGCGCCGAGAGCACCATGGAGGTGGACAACGGCGAGGCCTAGGAAGGGAACGACACGGAGCCGGGGAAGACTCGGCAATGGTTGCCCACGAGGTGGGGAGTACGAGGGTTTACTGGTCTGGCTGCCGTCGTCGGAAAATAACATGAGGTGTGGGTGAGTAGAGGAATGGCCTGGCCAGCAATGAATTAGGGTGGGGCGGTGCGGCCTGTGCGGCAGCACAGCCGGCCACGGGAGGCGGGAGCAGGCAGTCCCACCGGAGGTGGTTTGGGCAGCTGGAGCAAGAAGATCAGATATTGAAGAAGTAGCACGGCCGTTGGATTAACATCCAATGGTCACTGCTGCTAGAAACGTTTGTGGACTAAGTTGACAAAGTCAAAGTACACGTCAACCTAGTAGACCCGCAAGTCAGCCTCCAAATCTGTCCCAAACAGCATACAGCCCGAAATTTCTAGCTAGATTCAAATTAATTTTAAATCTAAATATACCTTAATTTAAATTCAATGAAATTTTACCCGCACAAAAACAATGAAAATTAAAATATCAAAATCCGAAAGAAAACAATATTTTGGACTAATTGCCTGTTTGTTGTATTTTTTCATTTTACAGCCATTTATAATTACTTATAGCCCATTTCTTATTACTTGTAGCCCATTTTCTGGGCAAAATGCATCCCTCCTTGTCTTGAAGGATTTCCGGCCCAGCAGGGCGTAGAAAAGCAAGTAGGCCTATGTTGGTTATTCTGCAAAAAACAAAATAGCTAGCTAGCCATTTTTCAGAAAGGGAAAAAACAAACTGGGCTTGTCATGTGCTCAACATACGAAATAAAAGCATGGTCTAGACGGTCCATGGGTCCCGCACAACCCAGTTGATACCCTTCTCCATCCCGAAAAAACAAAATTACTGCGTGCGCTGCTGGGTCCCTATTGTCATCCTCACCATGTACAGTCATCTCCTTATTCCTCTCGGTTGTTGACCATGTTGACAACACCGAAGGGTGGCGCCACGGCGAGCGAACCAAGGCGGAGGACGACGGTGAGGCCTCGGACGGGAACGAACAGGAGCCGGGGAAGATCACAGCCAGCCATGGGAGGCGGGAGTAGGCGGTCCCGCCGGCGCTGGTTTGGCTTTGGCGGCTCGAGGAAGAAGAGACTGAAGAAACGCGACAGGCATTGAATGTCAATAGAACGGTCAAGGTTGGCACAATCGTTTGTTGACTAAGCGGACACCAAGTAGCATAATTTTTTATATATAGGAAGAAAACTGTGAGGAAAATGCGTTCGTCTGCCGTCCTCCTCACAGGGAACGTTCGCCACATAAGTGACTAGCACCCTTGGTTTTCAACTGAGAGGTCTTGGGTTCGAGTCCCAGGAACTCTCAAGTTTGTCCTCCTTCCTTCCTCGCAAAAAAAATGAAAGAAAATCAAAGACTTGGGAAGGCGTACAGAACAAGCTAGTGTACTAGTAAAGAGACGTTGCCGAGTTTTAGAACAAAGAAAGACGTGATCCTGTAGCTGGTTCGAATCCAAACCTAGACTATGACTATATATGGTGCTATGCTACTCTGCAAGTAATGAAACTGACATATCCAACGTTCGCTTCTCCTCTTCTCTATTTACTCTGCCTAGCATCAGAAGCTCTGGCCGCAGCAACCATGTCCGATGGCTGCTCGTCCACCTGCTCTTCAGTAGGCAACAACCAGATATGCGCCAAGTCACCACCCGTACCATCGCCTGTGGGTCTCATCACCCCCCCCCCCCGGCACGCGCACTGCAGCCGATTGCTCATCACAACCCGCTGCCGTTGGTGTGGTGCCACTGCTGCAAATCACGCAGAGTCATCCGTCGCGTCTCAACCATAATCCACAACCCTGGCCGAGTCTTCTACAAATGCCCGAATCATGGGATAATAATATGTTTAAGTGTTGTTCTGCTGCTTTTAGTTGCTGATTTTTTTAATAGTTTGGTTGATGATCTTCCAACTTGATTCGTGCAAAAAAGGGAAGATTCGTGTGATTTGTATTTCTGGGAAGTTGCTGATGTGGGGGAATGCAACTATGCTGATTATTTGGTTAGCCGAGGAATCCCAATACCAGCAGGTTAGGGCATTGGACAAGTAACTGAAGGAACTGCAGAAGAGGAAGATGCAGAGCAGAAGGTTAAAGATGCAGATCCTCTGATCATGGCCAAGCAACAGCTGCTGAATGGCCTTGACAGCAATGAGGAGATGAAAGAGCTTGTGAAGATAATGGGCAAAATCGATGTGCTCTGTAGGATGATTGTCTCTTTATTTGCAGTGTATGTAGCACTCATGATGTATTCAGTGGCTACGACATGAGCACTTTGCTGAAACTAGTAAAGAATGAAACCTGTGTAGCAGGCTGGGTGTAGTGTTGTGAACATCTAATGATTTCTATTAACGGAAATCAGGGGGTATCCCCTTTTGCTCATATAAATAAATAAATAGTAGAGGCCCTGTCGGGTTAGCTTTGTTCTCATTCGAAGACGTCGAGCAAATTGCAGTCCAACAACAAACTATGTCATCAAATTCAAGTTTCACAGCCAAATATGAGTGCAACTAAACAAAAATATCATCATGTTTTAGTTGTCATACAATCACCAAACACAAATCAGCATACATAACAAGTGATGTTCTGATAGCAAAATACTAAACAACATGTTCATCGGGTTTTAGTTGTCATAGCAAACACAATTTCACATAGTAGATAAAAAAATGTCTTCTGACAGGCAAATACGACAAAAGCAATGTAATCATCATCCGCAGCAGCAGCGTCAACATCCTCGCCATGTGTATCAGTCTGAATCGTAATTCCCCATGGTGTCATCTTCTTCTTCGTCCTCAACGTCCTCGAACATTGGCTTCTTCTTGATCAACTCTTGTATGTCCACAGCACGACAGGCAATCTTTTCGCCGGCGTCATTGACGTGATGGTTCTCAAAGATATTAGGAACATCTGTGTTATCTTGTACATCAGGAGCAGTGTAAGCATCATCTTGTTATGCAACTTCATTAAACGAATTCCTCTGCTCAAACCTTTGCAATACTCTCCAGTCATCGCTACGTGCAAATGTGTCTTCCAAGAAAAATATCTGTGTTGCTTGATTTGCCAAAATAAAACGCTCGTTGGTCTGGTACGCTGCCTTGACATTGATGGATTTGAAATAATCATCAGCTCTGGGTTTTGCGATCCTGGAAAATAGGTTATACCAGTGACAGCACAACAGAAACCGATGATCCTCGAAACTGGAGATATACTGCAACTGAACAATGTCTGTTATGTTAGCATACATTTCAGTTGTCTCTTTGTCATACATATTCATGCTCATGATGGCACTGTTTTGTGTCTTCCTGCCTTCGTCTCGTGCAAGGGTGTTGTAGCGTACATCTCCAACAACGCAAGATTCATAATGTCTTACCCGAGTATCAGGACCCATTGCTAGTGAGTAAAGGGCATCATCAACTGCCCCATCCTCCCGCATCTTCTTAACCCATGGTTAGAAAATAGACAAGCTGATCATCTTATGTACTCAATATATTAAAAAACTGACAGTGCACTTCAAAAGCTTACATGGTTCTTGAACCATTTCACAAATCCTGCCATAACCAGTTTGTCAATGTTTCTTGGATTTTGTGGCAGTAACTCCTCTTTGTAGATGTTGCACAACATAGTGATCGCGTCAAACATCTAAATATATAAGAATGTGCTGCAAGTTTAGTAGATTACGATGTACAAGCTGCAGTACTACACTTACTTGATATAAGGTAGTATCACAGGACAGTTATTCAACACATACAAAACCATTTTGTCCAAATTTTTAGGTTTGTCCTCTTGTCGACTCTTCCCTGTAACTCGAACAGAATAATCGAAAACATTGAGCCCGGGATTGTCTTCACCCACCTCTTTGCTAAGCTGATCAGCTGTTTCAATGTATTTTGAGCAGAATATCAACGCTTCTGTAGCAATGTAGGCCTCTGCAATGGAACCCTCGGGTCTAGCTCTGTTCCTAACATAGCCCTTGAAAGTGCCTAGCCGCCTTTCAATAGGGTACATCCAGCCATACTGTACTGGACCTCTAAGTAGTGCCTCATCAGGTAGATGAACAGCCAAATGCACCATCACATCAAAGAAGGCTGGAGGATATATCTTCTCAAGGTCGCATAGGATAGTTGGTATCTTGTCTCTAAGACGCTCCAAAGCATCTATCCTGATATTTCTACTGCAGAGTTCCCTAAAGAATAGTCCCAACTCTACAACTGCTCTATATAAGTCAGGGCGGCCCAATCCTCTAAGGATGACAGGTTAAACCCTTTGAAGTAGGACATGCCAGTCATGAGTTTTCAACCCTTGCACCTTATTTCCATCTGCACTGACTCTCCTTTCAGGGTTGGAAGCAAATACATGTGGGAATCTCACACATGACAGGACCTCGCAGAATTCTTTTCTTTTTACCTTGTCCAAGACGTACACAGCTGGTGCCATATCCCGTGGTTTACCTTCATCTTGCACCTGCAAATCCTTTCTGATACCCAGGTGTGTCAAATCAATCCTAGATTTTAAGGTATCTTTCGTATTGCCTTCAATGTTAAGAAGTGTGTCAATAATGCTGTCACATATATTTTTCTCGATGTGCATCACATCAAGATTATGCCGCAGATCCAAATCTTTCCAATACTCCAAGTCCCACAAAGTGGACCTGCGGGTAAACAATAATCTCTCTTCTACCCTGCCATGCTTCCTTTTCTACCTACCATTACCAGGATGGTTTCCTGGTGTAATATGCCTGACCTTCTCTAATTCCACTTGCAACTCATCGGCGGTGTCGTTGTACAAAGCACGGGCAGTCAGAACCACCTGCCATGATCACACATGAGCAAGGCAAGAGAGGGGAGCCGGAGAAAAACCAAAGCCACAGGGACAAGCAAAGCAAACAACCAAGGACCAAGACCACAAAAAACGCACGGGCAATGCAGGTTACCCTGGCAAGGACCCTTGTCGAGGGCAGCCTCAGCAGCCCCGGCAAGAGCCTTGCCAGGGCAACTCGTCCACACCCGCTGAGCGAGCCACCTTCGAGCCCACCAACGCTGAGCAGTCACGTTGGGACAGGGTTCGGGAGGCACCGCCGTGGTGGTATGCAGATCTTCGTGAAGACAAAGAGCAATCAAGATCAAAATAGGATGGGAAGGCAACCATCCCCACCAAAGAAACCCACAGGGCCCCCCGGCAAGATCCTTGCTGGGGAAGCCGATGCGCTGTGACAAGACCCTTGCTGGGCAAACCGGCAAGACCATCGCCAAGTGCCCCGGCAAGGCTACTGCTAGGCCCGCACCAGCCAAATTCCTACCGCCGCCCATGCACAGCCGCCAACCCAGCCAGCTGGGCAGGCACCTACGTGGCAGCATGCAGACCTTCGTGGAGACTCCACCACAGCGCCACCTCAGCTGCCTGCCTGCCTACATGGGGCTGCATGCGTTGCTGGCCGGGGCGCGTGTCGAAGCCAGGAGGGGCGGCGATGGACGGGACGGGCCTCACCCCCGTCCCCCAATAAAGTGAAGGACACCTAAGCCCCGCATTTAATGCGTCTTGTCCTGTAATACAAGCGATAACCTCGCAACCCTGTAGCACTTTCCACCTCCTGTGTGCCACTGTGGAAACCCCTTTCGCCTATAAAAGGAGGCCCATGGCATACTGAGGGGGGGATTCGGCTCTTTTGAACCTCACAGCACCCAGAGCTAGTTCAAGAGCTCAAGAACACTAATACAACCACCAAAGCAGGATCGTAGGGTTTTACACATCTTTCTGGCCCGAACCTGGGTAAATCCCCTTTGTGTCATCCGCTAGCCCCGCTCTTCTCACGATTCCGTGCCCCGCAACCGTAGAAGGGATTCCAGTGATCCCATAGGTGTCGTTTCCCACCGACATCTTTGGCGTGCCAGGTAGGGGGCGCAAATTGTGAGAATCTAGTTTAGTAGTTGGCCTAGTTGTTCTTCATCGCCATGGCTCCTAAGAAGAAGACGACCACGGTGATCGGTTCGTCTAGGACCAAGCTGACGGCACTAGTGCAGACCAGTAGCGGGCCAGTCGCGGAGAGGACCCATGGCGCAGCCTGCGAACATCCACATCACCCTGGCGGTTCAGGCCTGGTGAGTGGTGCCGTTCGCGCGCCAGGCGACGAGCCACCAGTCGCGGGCTCCAGAGACGGAGTCAGGCCCCTCAGGGGTGCCGCCATCCCACCAGGTGGCGGCACGGCGACCTCCAAGATGCCAACACCGGCGCCCACGGCACGCTCCTCTCAGGTTGTGCATGATGAGCAGCATCACCCTGCTGGTGATCCTGCGCGCCGCCCTGGGAAGAGTCCCGTGCGCCCATCACATGAAGAGGAGGGCCAGCATGCGCACCGAGGTGCTGATGGAGGTGGCAAACGGCTGCGGAGCCGTGACGCAGCTCCTTCTAACATGGTTAGGAGTCGAGGCGCATCGCAGTCCACCCAGCTTTCGCTGCCACCCACACCAGCGGAAGCCCTAGCGCGCGCACATCTGCTCCTCGATTTTCCTCCCGCCGCGGAGAAGCTTGACGAATGGAGGGCCACCATCCGGAGCCTCATCGGCATCGCCAACAACGACGGGCTGCGGCCGGCAGAACCCGTCGGTCGTTGCTCCACCGGGCTGCCACGTGCTAGCGGAGGCCACGGCGGGGGTGACGCGGCCACGGTGTATTCTCCGCCTCCATCCCGACCACCCCGGGCATCGACCCACCGCGGCGATGCTCGTGATGATATCTCCATCGCGTCGTTCGACCCGCGAACCAACCGCGATCACCGACAAGAGGATGGCACGGGGGAGCGTTCACCATAAGCTCCACCCTTGTCGGCAAATAGGAAAGCGAGCTCGTCACCTTCCTGCGGGCGATGTCGATGTGTTTGCATGGCAAGCCTCCGACATCCCTGGTGTTCCCAGGGAGGTGATTAAGCACCACCTTGTTGTCTGTCCTCATGCGCGGCCCGTCAAGAAGAAGGTCAGAAAGCAAGCTCTGGAAAGACAAGAGTTTATCACAGACGAAATCAGAAAGCTAGAAGCGGCAGGCTTGGTGAGAGGAGTACTCCATCCGATATGGTTGGCCAATCCGGTAGTGGTGCGCAAGGCAAATGGGAAGTGGAGGCTATGTATTGATTACACAGATATCAATAAGGCTTGTCCAAAGGATCCCTTCCCATTACCGCGCATCGACCAGATTGTTGACTCCATGGCTAGATGTGACCTGTTATCATTCCTTGACGCCTACTAGGGATACCACCAGATCTTCATGACGAAAGAAGACGAGGAAAAGACAGCACTCATCACCCCATGTGGTACGTACTGCTTTTTATGGATGCCTTTCGGGTTGAAGAGTGTTGGCTCGACCTTTGCAAGAGCAGTCCAAATTGGTTTTGAACCCCATCTACATAGAAATATGGAAGCTTATATGGATGACACAGTGGTCAAAACCAAGCACAAAGCAACGCTTGTGCAAGATCTGGAGGAAACATTCGGGAACCTGTGCAAGATCAACCTCAAATTGAACCCTGAGAAGTGTGTCTTTGGCGTCCCGTCCGGCAAGCTTCTCGGGTTCTTTGTGTCCTAGCATGGGATTGAAGCAAACCCAGATAAGATCAAGGCCATCGAGCAGATTGAGGCACCCAAGCAGATCAAGGACGTGCGTCGGCTCACTGGCTGCGTTGCTTCCATGAGCCGGTTCATCTCCAATTCCGCAAAGCATGCCCTTCCTTTATTCAAGATCTTGAAGAAGGCAGGGCAAGTGGAGTGGACCCCAGAAGCCGAGGCAGCACTGCAAGATTTGAAGAAATACCTCTCTTCTACCCCAGTGCTGGTTGCGCCCAAACCACAGGAACCGTTGTTGCTTTACCTAGTGGCAACAAATCAAGTGGTTAGTGCCGCACTAGTGGCGCAGAGAGAGGTCGACGAGAAGGCAGCAACAGCGGCAGAGCCAACAGAAGGCAAACCAAAACCCTCTCCGGCAAGGCTCGATCCCGGCAAGATCGAGTCCCCGGCAGGGGCCGGCGCCAGCATGACAGAACCCACACGATCGGGTGAAGAGGCGTAGAAAAAGAAAATGGTGCAGCACCCAGTGTACTTCGTCAGCTCCCTCTTGCAGGGGGCTAGGTCGAGGTACTTAGGTGTGCAAAAACTTCTCTTCGGCCTCCTTATGGCCTCGAGGAAGCTGCGCCACTACTTCCAAGCGCATGAGATCATGGTGGTCACCTGCCTCCCATTGCAACGGATACTACACAACCCAGATACAATGGGGAGGATCGTGGAATGGGCCCTGGAGCTATCAAGTTTCGGTTTGAAGTTTGAAAGCACCTCGACGATTCAGAGCAGAGTCTTGGCAGAGTTTGTTGCGGAATGGACCTCGACGCCCAACGAAGAGGTACAGGATACCACTCTCCCCGGCAAGGAAGCGAGCTGCAACTGGATCATGTACTTCGATGGTGCCTTCTCGCTGCAAGGCTCCGATGCTGGTGTGCTGCTTGTCGCACCCACCGGAGAGCACCTCAAGTATGTTGTCCAGATGCATTTCCCCCGGGAGATGTTGACCAACAACACCGCCGAGTACGAGGGTTTGCGTGCCCGTCTCAGGATCACGGCGCACCTCGGAGTTAAGAAGCTCATCGTCAGGGGCGAATCACAACTCATCGTCAAGCAGGTTAACAAAGATTATCAAAGCCCGTTGATGGAAGCTTACATAGATGAGGTGAGGAAACTGGAGGAGCGCTTTGATGGTATACAAGCGGAACATGTCCCTCGAGCGGAGAACGACATCGCTGACTACATGTCAAAATGCGCTGCCCTCAAGCTACCTGTGGAACTAGGTACTTTTGTGCTTCAGTTAACCCAACCATCCGTTGAGCCGTTGACCGGGCAGAGCAAGCGGAGGAAGCTAGGCCCCGGCAAGTACTTCCCCACCGAGATCCCCGGAGCCGCCAGCGAAGGTGCTACCATGGATGCCGACCCTGCCGCGGGGCAACTGACTCCGGCAGGACCTCAGGTCATGGCCGTGGAGCCATCCACTCCCGCGGAAGAAGAAATGCCTTTGGTCCTTGCCGTCGAGCCACAGGCTCCGGCATGGGCATAGCACACCGTCCGATTCCTCCAAAAAGGGGAGCTTCCTGAGGAGCAGGAAGAGGCAGAAAGAGTAGACCGCCGGTCTGCTCTGTACCAATTCGTTGATAGCGCCTTGTACAGAAGGAGGCCGAACAGGGTGAAATTGATGTGCATCTCCCGGGAGGAAGGACTAAAGCTGTTGGCAGAGATACATGGAGGCATATGTGGCTCCCGCATAGGGTCGAGTGACCTTGCCGGCAAGGCTTTCCGGCAAGGTTCTTCTGGCCCACCGCCCTCCAGGATGCGACAGCACTAGTAACCAAGTGTGAAGCATGCCAGTTCCATTCGAAGAAGCTTCATCAACCAGCTCAAGCCCTTCAAACTATCCCTCTCTCCTGGCCCTTCTCGGTCTGGGGGCTAGACATCTTGGGCCCTTTCCCCCGCGCAGTCGGGGGCTTTGAGTACTTGTACATAGCAATCGACAAGTTCACAAAGTGGCCGGAAGTGGAAGCAGTGAGGAAGGTAACAGCGCACTCAGCCATCATGTTTTTCAAGGGACTAGTGTGCCGTTTTGGGGTACCCAACAGGATCATCACCGACAACGGCACACAGTTCACGAGCCACGCCTTCATGCAATACGTTGAGGATCTCGGCAGCAGGGTTTGTTTTGCTTCCGTGGCACATCCACGGAGCAATGGCCAAGCGGAGAGGGCGAATGCAGAAGTCCTGCGAGGCTTAAGGACGAAGACTTTTGATAGGCTGCGCAAGAGTGGAAGGCACTGGATTGATGAGTTGTCGGTAGTTCTTTGGTCGATCAGAACAATGCCAAATCGAGCCACCGGCCAGACACCCTTTGCCCTGGTCTATGGGCAGAGGCAGCTCTCCCCACGGAACTCATATATGGGTCACCTCAAGTGCTTGCTTATGATGAGCTTGAGCAAGAGCAATTGCGGCAAGATGACGCAATGCTCCTTGAGGAAGATCGTCTCCGGGCGGCTATGAGAGCAGCACGCTACCAGCAAGCCTTGCGTCGCTACCATAGCCGCAAGGTTCATGCCCGGAGCCTTGAGGAAGGCAACATTGTTCTACAGTGCATTCAGTCAGCCAAGAATTCCATCAAGTTGACGCCAAAGTGGGAAGGCCCTTATCGGGTAACGCGAGTCACCAGGCCCGGTGCAGTCCGGCTGGAGACCGAAGATGCCATTCTAGTGAGCAACTCGTGGAACATCGAGCATCTTTGCAAGTTTTACCCATAAGGTGCAGCTGCTGGGCCTCCCGGCAATCCACCCTTTTGTACAAGCCTTGTCGGCAAGGCATGTAACCCTTTGTACAAAGCCAGGCGCGGACCCTGAGCATAAATAAACGAAGCGCTGGCGCCCTAGGTTATAGCATGCATGCTAGGTTGAGTCTCTTCCTCAGTTAGGGTTGATAGTGCTTAGCGGCGGCTAACCCCTAGCTTAGAGGTCGAGTGCGCGTCTCTCTGTTCTTTTCTGTCTTTCTATGGTTCGCAGGGTACATAAGTATTCTTGCCGAGCTGTTTTGAAAGAAAAGAAACGGACCGGCGCCCGGGCCCCGGCAAGCCAGAGTTGCCAGGGGCTGCAAGAACAAGAATCCTTCCGTGGCAAGCCAAAATCGCCGGGGGCAGCAAATCCAGATAAGTCCTTTATCCTCTATCATGCATTTTGTTATGAACTGGGATGCGTGAAACCCCGTTCTATCTCTAAGCTACTGTGCTCCCTCTCTTCAGCACCCAAGGATTATCTCATGGGTCTAGATCTGGTCGTAGCCGCGGCAGCAAAGAGAGGGAACGAGGGGCCTAAACCCACCTCATCCCTGCGTCCGCTGAGAATGTGAGAAAGGTTGAGCGAGGTGGGAAAATGGCAAGGCCTGTTGCCGGGTGAAAAAGAAAACGTTTGTCTTAAAGATAGCAAGGGTTCACCCCTTGCCGTGGGTTCCTCCCGTGAACGAATATCCCGGCAAACATTCCTTTTTCATTAAAAAACATCCCATACAGGTACCGTTCATACGAAATGAAAACCTTGAATAAGGGGATTACAAGTTCTAAAGATAACAAAGGCCCGAAAGCTTACATAACTAAAAAGATATAAGGTGCCCGTAATCCCTTTCTTGTCCCTCTCCTCGGGAAATGGAACAAGAAGGCAGAAGGGCAAAAGGGGTTCCTAGGCGAGCTACGAGTGGCAGAAGACACCAAGAGGGTATCTCAGTGGCCGTCCAAGGGCTGGATGGTGATGGCGACGCCGGAGGCAGAGCTCGAAGACGAGGCGGCAGGACGCCAATGCGAGATGAAGGCGTCGGTGCCCGCGTACTCTGGCTTGACGGCCTTGCCGCTCGTCCTCTTCCTCTTCCGTAGCCTCCCTATGCCAGCCGCCCAAGGAGACGACCCCGAGAAGTTCAAGGAGACGGCAACACGGATGATGGGGTCGCCGGTGCCGCTCGGAGCGGCGCCCGACACCTAGTCGGACCCGTCATCCTGCCGCCCGCTGCCCTCATCGTCGCTGCCGTTGTCTTCCTCGCCACTCTCGCTTGAGGAGGAGTCTTCATCATCGGAGGATCTCTCTATGCAGCACCTCACGCGGGTCCCGAAGTGCTCGAAGATCTTGACGGAGAGGAGGCAGCCCTCCATTAGTTTGAAATGGAGAGCGAGCCCATCCGTCAAGATGTGGAGGCGAGCGAAGGTCTTCCACCCTCGGTGAAGATACATGACGGGACGGGCGGGGAACTCGACATCGACCCACGTGCCACTGTTCCCACAACCCCTCCTGTGCAGCCGCAGCGCCTGCGGCGGATCCAGCTCCATCTCCCGCGTAAAAGGGGTCGTTAGGCGAAGGCGACGACGCGGCGGGTGGCGCAGCCTAATGAAGAATTCACAGGGGTTGTCCCCGGCGTGGCCCTCCATCGGAGGAAGGGCTGCTGGAGGGGGCGAGGCGGATCTGCCACCCCGTCCTCCTCTCCCTCGAGCACCGCGGCAACCTCGACCTCGCCCCCTCCCCCTTCCTCTAGCAGCTGGCTCCGCCGCTACGAGCTCTTGGGGAAGAGTGATGCGCTGCCTGGCCAAGACCCTTGGCGCCACTGAGGAAGCGTCGCCGCGCCCCCTCGCAATGGCGGAAGAAGAAAGAAAGTAGAGATGGGAAGAAGCAGATGGCGAAGGACTGAAGGGCACCGTCCCTCTCGCTCCCCTCTTTATAAAGATGCGAGGGCAGGGCTCGACCGCCCCCTCCCAGCCAATCCGGCCTCTTGGAATGACAGCGAGCGAGGCCGTTGACCGCCCTCCCCGCTCCACTGAAGGCGCAAGGAAATCAACCTGCGCGCACCACTACCCACGACCCCTGCACCTTTCATTCGCTCTGCATGCAGCGAATGTGGAGCAAGGGGCAAACGCAATGGGATGCGTGGAGCGACGGTTCCCTAGCGAGGGCAGTAAATGGGGGGCGGCCCTGCGGTCTCAAAGAGACACGCAAGCCGCCTCTTTACTGTCCACCACAAGGTGACGCCAGCATCCCCACGTCATGCGCGTACACTACCCCCCATGTCGCGCGTTCAACGCAGGTCATAGGGAAGCGCAGCGGCAGAATAGTGGTTGTGGTAAAATCCGCCTAAACTGCCCGTGCACTGTTCTGGGCCTGGCGGAACAACGTGCTGCACCTATGTGTGACCCAGGCTCGGGGGCTCCTGTCGGTGTACAAAAGTAGGGGCCTAGCTTTTAACCCCTTTACTTGTGCACGGGTAGTCAGATCCACCTGCCACGATCACACATGAGCAAGGCAAGAGAGGGGAGCCGGAGAAAAGCCAAAGCCATAGGGACAAGCAAAGCAAACAACAAAGGACCAAGACCACAAACGACGCACGGGCAATGCAGGTTGCCCCGGCAAGGACCCTTGCCGAGGGCAGTCTCAGCAGCCTCGGCAAGGACCCTTGCCGAGGGCAGCCTCAGCAGCCCCAGCGAGAGCCTTGCTGGGGCAGCTCGTCAACACCCATTGAGCGAGCCACCTTCGAGCCCACCAACGCTGAGCAGTCACGTTGGGACAGGGTTCGGGAGGCACCACCGTGGTGGCATGCAGATCTTTGTGAAGACAAAGAGAAATCAAGATCAAAAGAGGATGGGAAGGCAACCATCCCCACTGAAGAAACCCATAGGGCCCCCCGGCAAGATCCTTGCCGGGGAAGCCGACGCGCTGCGGCAAGACCCTTGCCGGGCAACCCGGCAAGACCATCGCCAAGCGCCCCAGCAAGGCCACTGCCAGGCCTGCACCAGCCAAATTCCTACCGCCGCCCATGCGCAACCGCCTACCCAGCCAGCTGGGCAGGCACCTGCGTGGCAGCATGTAGACCTTCGTGGAGACTCCACCATCGCGCCACCTCATCTGCCTGCCTACCTACATGGCGCTGCATCCGTTGTTGGCCGGGGCGCGTGTCGAAGCCAGGAGGGGCGGCGATGGACGGGAGGGGCCTCACCCCCGTCCCCCAATAAAGTGAAGGACACCTAAGCCCCACATTTAATGCGTCTTGTCCTGTAATACTAGCGATAACCTCGCAACCCTATAGCACTTTCCACCTCCTGTGTGCCACTGTGGCAGCCCCTTTCGCCTATAAAAGAAGGCACATGGCATACTGAGGGGGGATTCGGCTCTTTTGAACCTCACAGCACCCAGAGCTAGTTCAAGAGCTCAAGAACACTAATACAACCACCAAAGCAGGATCGTAGGGTTTTACGCATCTTTGCGGCCCGAACCTGGGTAAATCCCCTTTGTGTCATCCGCTAGCCCCGTTCTTCTCATGATTCCGCACCCCGCAACCTTAGAAGGGATTCCAGTGATCCCATAGGTGTCGTTTCCCACCGACAGGCGATGAGCCTCTTTGGCACGTCACGGTTTTCATGCTTTGCATTGAACACATGTCTTCGGTATTTTCTAGTATGCGGCTTGTCCTTGGCAAGGAAATGGCGGTGTCCAATGTAACAGATCTTGCTAAGTATTGCGTATGACAGCGGATTCCTGTCACAATGAACACATGCATTGTAACCATGTGTCGTTCGCCCTGACATAGTGCCCAAAGCCGAATAATCATGGATGCACCAAATTATAACAGCACGCAGAAAGAAATCAGCTGGTGGGCTGCTATATAGGTCTCGAGTGAGAACACCCTTCCATAGTTGTTGAAGTTCCTCCACAAGAGGCTCCATGAACAAATCAAAATCCTTTCCAGGACTTTTTGGACCTGGGATGAGCAAGGCCATCATGTAGTTTGATTCTTTGGTGCAGACATTTGGAGGCATGTTGTAAGGGATAACAAGCACCGGCCACATGCTATATGTGGCGCTCCGGTGGCCAAATGGGTTAAATCCATCTGAAGCTAAGCCAAGTCTAATGTTTCTTGTGTCAGGACCCCTACTCAATGCCACATCGATCTAGCATGTAACACCTCATATCACTTTGCGGCCTCACGCACGGTATCCCCACGGGTGTCGCCTTACCTTTGCCCAGGACCGTTTGCGCCTTTTGGCACACGTAAATGATAGTGTCGCTAGCATCCATATGATAAGGAGCCCGGGCTGACATGGCTAGTCGTAAACCCAAAGTGGCACAAACTTATAGGGACAGGCATCCATGACCCAACATCGAACGTGTCGGTCATCAGCGAGTGAATCCAGGCTGTAGCACTGGGCTAGCAGGACTCCGGTGAACCGGGCTGTAGCGGGCTAACAGGACTCCGGTATTTATCGCGTGGCTTTTCCCTGAAGGGACAGACACAGGAACGAAGAAGGACACATGCCGGCCAGCCTAAGTGTTCTGGAGCAGTAGCAAGCTACCATGGCTCAGTGGAAACACTAGGAGACATTTCCCGGTAAGAGAGGCTACTAAGGATAAACAACTAGGTAGTCAGATCCCACACATACCAAGCATTTCAATAACATACACACAATATGCTCGATATGTGCAAATACAACATGACATCACAACATGACTCTACAACTCAAGTATTTATTCAATAGGCTCCGAGGAGCGAGATATTACAAACATGGGTCTCATGACCCAACACTCAGAGCATACAAGTCAAAGCACAAGCGGAAGCTTAACATGTCTGAGTACAGACATCTATAAATGAAAAAGCTGAGAAGCCTAACTGTCTATCAGATCCTGCCGAGGGCACAAGATCGTAGCTGAGGTAACAAGCTAAACGTCGAAGTCCACGTGGAACTACTAGCAAGACTGAAATCTCTCTGCAAAAACATAAATTAAGCAACGTGAGTACAAATGTACCCAGCAAGACTTACATCAGATCTAACTACATATGCATCATTATCAACAAGGGGATGGTGGGGTTTAACTACAACAAGCCAGCTTTGACTCGGTGGCTATCCTGAACTACGACTGCAAGTAACTCTTTTGAGGTGGCGCACACGAGTCCACATATTCACCATATCAATACACCACTATGGATCCGCTCCCGTCTCCCTACGAGAACGCCATCCATAGCACTCACGCTTATCTTGCGTATTTTAGAGTATCCACTTTCACTTGTCTATGAACTGTACAGGCAACCCAGAAGTCCTTTACCGCGGACACGGCTATTCGAATAGATGATGTTAACCCTGCAGGGGTGTACTTCTTCACACACGCTCTCACCACTTACCGCCGTTTACACGACATGTACTCGGCAACCTTCAAGCGGAAGCCCAGCGAGGGTGTCGGCCACGACCTGACTAACCACACAAGTCTCTCGTCTAGGTTTATCGCCTATTCGGGTTCCATCCGCAAGGAGATCCGGCCGGGGTGTCGCTCACGGCCCCAAACGATGTGTGCAGGGTTCCCAAGTCCACCATCCGGGTGCTACTTGGTACACCGGGCCACTGTGCCTAGTCTATCCCAAGCCCACCTGTACCGGGTGCCACTTGGTAGACTACTAACACTACCTACAAACACCAGAAACTAGTTGCAACTCCTGGACAGAGATCATGTTGATTAATAAGTCGAGAGGGGTCGAGTTACCAGAACCCAATGTGTGGTAGTAACTGGTCATGGATCACAAACACAGAACTCAGTTCCTGAGGACGGCTGCAATGAGACAACCCACCATGTACTCCTACATGGCCTCTCACCGCTACCTTCACCAAATCGTGTTCACACACTTAGTTCACACACGGTAGGACATGTTTACCCACCTCCAATTCATCCCCGATGAATCAGACTTGACTCAACTCTAAGCAGTAGCAGGCATGACAAACAAACATGAATGAGTAGGCACATCAGGGCTCAAACAACTCCTACTCATGCTAGTGGGTTTCATCTATTTACTGTGGCAATGACAGGTCATGCAGAGGATAAAGGGGTTCAACTACCGCAGCAAGTAACAGATGAATCGTTGTTGTCCTAATGCAGTAAAAGAGAGCAGGAGCGAGAGAGTGGGATTTTATCGGAATGAACAAGGGGGTTTTGCTTGCCTGGCACTTCTGAAGATAATATAGCTCTTCATCGGTGTCATCAAACTCATCGTCGGAACCACGTCTATCGAGAGGGAACAAACACCGGCAAACAAGGAAGAACATAATCAATGCAATGCACAATATGATGCATGATCATGACATGGCAATATGCTGTTGATTGAGCTAATGCAACTAACAACAAGTTAAATGGAGTTGGTTTGAACACTAGGTTCAAATTCAAACTCCATATGTGATTTCTTAAATGCCATTTAATTGAATTGTCCTAAACAGTAGTCATAAGTTGTTCTAACATGCATGAAAATAGTACAGATGGAAAGATTGGATTTTTCTGATCATTTTTCATATATAACTTATTTCATTCTGAGTTACGGTTGATTTTATATGAATTTTAGAAGTTTTGAACATTTTCTGAAAATAATAAATCATTTAAGATTTATCTAAATTCCAGAAAGGAATTATTGCGTCAGCATGACCTCATAGTGACGTTAGCAGGTCAACGGCCGGCCCAGGTCAAACCTGACCAGTGGGTCCCGCGTGTCAGTGTCATTAGTCTAACTAATTAAATTAGTACTAACCCTAGATTAATTAGCAGTGCTAGGACCCACCTGTCATTGACCTGGGGGGTCAAACTGGGCCCCACCCGTGGTCAAATAGGGTCAGTGGGGTCAAACTCGCCGGCGACTCGACGCCGGCGAGGCCCGAGACGGCGGCGCGGCTCAGAAATCGCCCACAGGGAACCATTCAGGGCGCCGTTGGGCTCTACGGAAAGCTGGCGCAACGACGCATCCGTTGGCAGCCGTGGTTGGGCCTGGGGTGGCTTGAGTCGACGGCGGCGAGCTCGGTTGCGGCCGTCGGAGTTCGGGCGTGGGTGCGGCAGCGTTGCGGTGTGCGAGCAAGCGAGCTGAGGCGCTAGTGGTGGCCTACGTGATGCGGTGAATACGTTGGTCGCATGCCCGAGACCAAATGGTCACCGGAGCATCACCGGTGGCAAGCGCGGGCGGCGGTGCGTTCGGTTGCAGGCGAGGCGATGGCTACGGCACACGAGGGGAAAAACGGAGAGGGGGAGCAGGAGCAGGGGCTCACGGCGGATCCAGCAGAGGCGACGGCGAGGCCGGGGAGAGGCTGGAGCTCGCGAATCCCCGACGAGTCTGCCGGCGGTCAGAGGTTGAAGGCGAGGTTGGGGACGACACTGCAGGGCTTCCGGAGGGGCCTGGATCCGTGGAGAGGGAGAGTGGGTCGAGGCGGAGCTCCTAAGCTCAGCGGCAGGGCGAGGGGAGCTCGGTGGACGCGGCGGCAGTGGACGGCGGCGACGGGTCGCTCGGGAAGAGAGCAGAGAGGGGAGAGAGGACCAGAGAGTGAGGGGGTCGAGGGGGGGTTCTGCGGGGTGGCGTGGCATCGCCACGCGCGTACAGGCTCGAAGGGGAGGCCTCCAGCGCGAAGCAGGAGGTGGCCGGCGTCGACGCGCGTGCGTCCAGCACGCAGCTGCTTCGGGGCGAGGGGGAGGAAGATGACTGGCAGCTGGGCTGCACAGTAACGGGCCGCGCAGGAGCTGGGCCGGTTGGTGGCGCCAGGTAAGTTCTTCTGCTCTGTTTTATATTTTTTTTTGTTTTCTTTTCTTTTTTAATATTTCTTTTGCCACTGAATTCAAATTTAAACAACTTGAAAACAGTGCCAAAATTCCCTTGGATATTTTTATGTCACATAATGGACTTCTCCACATATACATAAAATATCACAGGCTTTTTGAAACAATAATCATTATATATTATGAATATAACTTCAAATCCAAATACAATATGATTTAAATTCAATGTTCCAAAATATTCCATAAAAATGTTCCAGAATTTTGGTTTGGTATATATCTCTTGCCAAAATTACTAGAATGATTTTTAGGGAATTTTGGAATCACTGAATGCAATTTAAAGGGTTATTGCCCTTCTTTTAAAAAGTTTTGAGGCTTTCTAATTTCCTCAGTTCAAATTCCTTGAATTTAAACATGATGCAACACCAGATACTAGCACTTGGCATTATCAAAACTAGGGATGTGACATCTTGGGTCAGCAGCAAACTCTTTGTGTTTATCATTGAAGATTTTCCACTCACTACCATGAGATGGATGGCTCATTACATTCTGATCTCTGTACTCCTGGTTCCTAGAATGCCACAGTACATCCTCTCTTGTTTCAGCATCATGAAACAACCTCTGCAATCTTGGTGTAATTGGAAAATGTCTCAGAACATTATGAGGAATCCTCTTCACAGCATCGCCATCTTTCCATCTTGATGATTTGCATTTCGGGCATTCACTTAAGTTGGCATAATCCTTCCGGAACAGAACACAATTATTCTTACAAACATGGATCATATCAAATCCAATTCCAACTGCACGAAGGAAATTCTTCATTTTACTGTAGGTGTGTGGCAGCTCAGAAGCATCTGGGAAAGATTTGCGGAAAGCAGCCAACATAGCATCGAATGATTTGTTGGTCATTCGCTCAGATGTCTTCACCTGAAGAAAGGTGACCATAGCTGAGAATACTGACAGCTTATTTCCTGGGGTGACAGCAATGTTGCATTGTTCCAACATGCGGGCCCACCATTTTTCTTCTGCAGGTGAAAGTTCACGGAATGCACGAGCATTTCGTAGCATTGTTTCAATGTTGGTCAAACTCACTGGCTCCGCCACCACCACCTCCTCCTCCTCTTCCACCTGAGCATCAGGCAGATCAAGATGGTGATCTGCTGCTTCCACGTAGTCAATAACATTGATGTTCACAGCTTCACCATGATGAACCCACCTAGTATATGTGACCGACATCCCATACAAGTGTAGATGATTTTGCACAGTTGACTGGTGTCTTGTAACTGAATTCATACAACTGCTACACGGGCAGAGCACATCTAATTTTGGACCACCGTACTCAGCTCTGATATAGTTCATGAAGTTTTCAACCCCCTCGACATATGCAGCGGAGAATCTTCGAGAAGAAGTTATCCAAGTCCTGTCCATCTGTTAGACATACAAATTAGTTCTTATACTAGATACTACAGGAAAAACATATATGCTTTTTTATGAAGTCCAGAAAAAAATACCTAGGTCGATGTCTAAAGCTATGGCAAGATATTTGGACGAGCAGATCTAAGTAACAAAATATATGTAAAGCTAATTCAGCAAACAGATTTGAGTGCTAAATTATGGCAGGCTGTTTCAGCAGTCAATGAGGCCGAGCACACAGCCATCAAACTATCGAAGGCCATCGCAGCAACAAAGATCGAGTATAAAACTATGTAGAGCTATTTCACCTAACAGATTGGCTACTAGACCATGGCAATCTACGTCACAATAAATATATGGCAGGATATTTTAGCAACTAATTGGCCTTGGCATGCCATCTCAGCTAAGCAGATTGAGTGCAGAATAGGGCAAGGAAGCTTCTTAAGCAGAGTGTATTGATAGTAAACTACTTCGGCAAACAATGAGATTAACAACGTCTATCAGTTAACATTCAACGCTACACCGACATGAACGGGGCCTCAGTCTAGAATGCGCGTACCATGGGAGAAGCTGACCGCCGTGCGTCTCCACATGAACGTCGCCAGCGGTGGCGGCGCTGACCGTCGTGAGCCTCCACAAGAACGTAGTCAGAGGTGGCGGCGCGGCTAGAGGACGACAGTCCACAAGAGCATACTATGGGAACGAGAAGATCGCCGTGCGTCCCCTCGACGGACCGCGGCGCCGACATATCAGCGTGGCGGGGAGGGCGGCTTTGGCGCAGCGAATCGAGTGGAGGGGGGACGGGAGGAGGGGGTTTGGGGAATATTATTGGCTAGTTGGCCGAAGGGCGGTTGAATCGGATTTGGGGGGAATTTTTGTGGGGGGGGAGGATTTTCACGCGGTGGGTGGGGGGAGTTTGGCGCATGGTCGGTTTCTCCAAGTGCAATCCCACGTGTCAGTGAAGAGGCAAGCCGAAGCGCGTTCCGTTTGTGTGAGCCGTGTGCAGGACCGAACGTGTGTGGGGTGCAATGCGACTATGACAGGAGTGCTGTGAGTGTACCACCTTTTTTCCTTATAAACTAGGTGCTTTGCCCCCCTCAAAAAAAATTGTTGCTTCGCGCGATCCATCGATACTACTACTAGTTATCCGGTAATCCCGACTAAAAAGGCACGGCCGGGTCTTTTCCCGCGCGATATGCTAGGAGGTTGGCTTAGTTGGGTTTTTAGGACGAGTAATGCTACACCTACGTAATCCCAGATACGTAATTAACGTAATGTGAAACGTGTGAGCTGTTGATTGTAGATTGGGGGAGGGAAGGGCCCACCACCATCAAAATCAGGGGAGGAGAGAGAGAGAGGCAATTTACGTTAACCCTTTTGTAGGTTCCCGTAGATGTAGAAAGATGTGAAATGCATGAATGTGTAGTGGACGTACTATTGGAGTGCCTAAGATAATTTGTGTACGTATAGACCCTATGTGTTTATTTTACTTCGCATGTTAGATTTGTCTCGGTTCAATAAAAAGCAGAGTTGGTGATGATGGTGTGCCTATCATCCTGCAATATATCTACCAAATAGGAAGGAAACTATGAAAATTTACCCGCACTCCTCTCCACACTTGCACATAAGGCTTTCCCTCGTTCATCCTTTTCTCCCACAAGATATTGATCTTCCATGAAATGCACGGGCATCTTGCTAGTACTCCTACAGTATGTATATTATTCTGAAAGTTCATATACACCGGCCGAGATTAATGCAAACACGGCAGATTTTCATTACATTTTGAACTTTTATAGGACCGAAAAATAAAAGAAACCCGAAACTAAACCTATTCTACGGCGGTGACCGATGTCCTCCATCTGCGATCTCTATGTACGGGGGCGGGGTTCAAGACCCATGAAGTGAAGGTGCCGTCTCCGACGAGGAAGAGTAGAACACGGGATACGGATCGGCCAGTTGGCACACCATGCCCTGCCGCCTCCCATGCCCTACTCATCCTCGGAGGAGTCCCCGACCTCGGCGGTGCCGGACGTTGGACGGCGGCAAGTAGGATGCATAGATGACGGTGCTCCCGTCGTCGGCCGCCAGCGTGGCCACCCCTTGTGCGGTCGCGTTCGCGTCCGGCTACGCCGCTATTGCGTCGCGAGAGGCGACTTGAGCGGGGGCAGCGACCTCGAGCTTCATCCCTGAAGACAAGCTCTCCCGCAGAGCGTTCGCACTTGCGTTCATGGTGGATGTGGTGCCAGGTAGGAGGACAATGCGCTATGGTGTGGAGGTTAGCTAGGCGGTGCCGCTTTAAGTAGCGCATTCCGGTGAGGCCAAGCGTCCGGGTGCGTCATTAAGTCGCCGGAGTTGGTTCCTCGGGCACTGAGCCTCTTAACAACGACATACGAATGGACGGCATGAATGCGGGCAGCTGGCGCCGGCTGGGAACGCACCGCGCGACGGCGCGAGGGATGAGGGTTTTGGTGTGCCATGGTAGTCAGTTGCGGTCATGGCAATGTTGGAGATTCCCTTTGCTCACATGCGATCCCCGCATGTCATTGAAAAAGCAAGATGACCCGGCATGGTCTCAGGTCCATAGGATGTAGTTAGCCGCGCTACACCACTCCACGGATGCGTCGCGACGCCCCGTGCATCCTCGACGAGCCGGTTGTTGGGGTCTGTTTGGATTGTGGCCAAAGTGCACCTTACCAAAATTTTGGTCATGACCCAAAGATTGGTCTTTGTTTGGATGGTTGCCATTTTTTGGCATGCCAATGAACTCTAGCTTACTCTAGTTCATTTTTCTTGCCAATGTCAGCCAAATCATGGGCAACCAATACCTCAACCAAAATTTTGGTCATGACCCAAAGATTGGTCTTTGTTTGGATGGTTGCCATTTCTTTGGCATGCCAATGAACTCTAGCCAACTCTAGTTCATTTTTCTTGCCAATGTCAGCCAAATCATGGGCAACCAATACCTCAACCAAAATTTTGGCTACCCAATGCTTTGATGGGGCAACCTTGGGCACAAACCAAACATACTATTGGTGGTGCCACAGCACTAACACCACCCTCAGCACACTGAAACCGACCGTGTCTAGCGACGATATGAGTGTGTCGCTCACCGTGGTCGTCGCGTCCAGAGGCGGTGCTGGAGCTGTGCCCCATTGTTGGCCCCAACGACCCACATGAACGGTTGTCGGTGGCGAGGAGGTCGTGGGCCAGCTCCTCCATTGGACTAGTCTGCGCTACGTCGTCCCGACGGGTGTGCCCCACATGTCGGTTTCCCTGTTTTCCCAGCCATATTCGAGTGTAAGTGCTCCACGTTGCACATTAGGCCTTTCACTATGTAGGCCAAGCGAGACAACTTATTGTTTATTTGAGCCGTTCAAGTATAATCATGTGGTGTTTGCTTATTTCTCATTTCTCTCCAACCCTCTTCTCCATTGATCATGTCGCCCTCCAGTCGAGTCCATCCTCCCGCATGCCTCATTTGAACATTCCGCCGAGTATCATTCGCATGTACCCACCCTAATCCTCTTTTAATATATCTCTGGACCCCGAGATGAAATCGAGAGGGAACGAGTGGGGGCACGTGATACCTAAGGCGGATTCAAAATTTTGAACCGGTGATCATAGCATCCGCAAATCATATATAAAGGGTATTCAATGTTTGTTTCGTTTTTGAACGTACAATATACTCCCTCCTATCCTTTCTAGTTTACAAATAAGTTTTATGTGTAGTCAAAGTATCTCTACTTTGATCAAAAAGGTATCAACATTCAACAACGCCCAATGAATATTGTTAGATTCGTACGTACTCCTAGATTTGTACTCGAGATGGTTTCCAATTTGACTATTGACAAGATTAATAGTACATGAGATGTATAATGTGAAAATTATATCATTGGAAACTCCTTTCACATACTAATTTGACCATATGCTTTGTGTAAGTTGCATGTCATATATTATTACTCTAACATTTGGTCAAAGTTAGCCTCGAAAAATGCATTAGACCCTATATGCTTTGTGTAAATTGCACGTCATATATTATTACTCTAACATTTGTGTAAGTTGCATGTCATATATTATTACTCTAACATTTGGTCAAAGTAGTATAGTGGAAGTGGATCCTCTGACGTAGGTATCCCTGCCTTACCCTCCCTTTCGGTCACTTACTGGCGGACCCCATGCTTGCTAGGCCCCGCATGTCAGTTACTCAATGGGTTCGGCCACGTCAGGGGATCCTCATCCGTAGTATACTCCCTCTGTTTTTATTTACTCCGCATAAAACGGAGGGAGTGGTGGTATAATAAATGACGCAGGCGGGGGAGGGGGAGGGATGTCGGTTTGCTCTCAATTGTGGTCCCACAAGCGAGCAAACACAAGACGAAGCGCATTCCATTCAGTGAGCAGCGTGGAGGGTCCAGCATGCCGGGCTGCAATGCGAACGCGACAAGAGCGATGTACAGTCAAAACCGATTGACCGGTCGTCACTGGAACCACTATTCACACCAGAACCTTCGCTGCTCGGCCTACGCCAGCCACTGCCCTAAAACCACACCAAATCTCCATCCCATTCCCCCACCTTTCGATCCCCTAGCCCACATCAAGCGTCCCCTAGTTCACCGGAAAGCCATGGTGCGCCGCAAGATCACTTACTATAAGATGCTGACGCTGGAGCGCCGCGCAGAAATTGCGGTGACAGTCGGCGCCACAGACCTTCGTTCCCAAGCTCGCTTTGCGGCGGGCCAATCCCCGAGTTCTCTGGAGCCAAGCTACGAGGAGGAGGAAGCCGATCCAATCATGGCGGAGGTCGCGATGCAGAAGGCCCCCGATGGGTATGAGACGATGGACGTCAACTTCGTGCCGGCGTCCGAGTCCCCCATGGTGCAGGCGGACCAGCGGTTCAACATGGCGATACTAAAGGAGAACCGGGAGGCAGAGGCTCAAATCGACGCGGAGCGCGCGCATGCCGTTGCCATCGAGGCTCTCTTGCAGGCGGAACCGGATGTCGTGGATGTGAACTGGGCGGCGGAGGCTCAACTTGAGGCGGACCGCGCGGATGCCGCTGCCATCGAGGCCCTCCTGCAGGCGCAACTGGACGTCCTGGACATGAACTAGGCGGCAGAGGCTCGACTCGACGCAGAGTGCGCGGATGCCGCTCTCATCGACACCCTCCTGCAGGCGGAACCGGATGTCTTGGACTTGAACCGGGCGGCGGAGGCTCGACTCGATGCGGAGTGCGCGGATGCCGCTTCCATTGAGGCCCTCCTGCAAGCGGAACCGGACGTCCTTGACTTGAACCGGGCTGTGCTCTCGTCCGTGCAGAGCGCCCGCACGCTCAGCTTGAACGAGTAGCTGGAGGCTGAATACAACCACGGTGCAGAGACACACGTCGGCAGCGATGGCTGGTTCGCGCCGGCAGCCAAAGACGACGAGGCCATCTCTTTCCGTGAGCAGTGATAGTTTTTCTTTATGTTGTTGTTTTTATGGATCTTTTGCTGTGTAAAAACATATATATGTTATGCAAGTCACCTGACTTGGGTCAGTCTACCATTTCAGGCGATTGGATGAATATCCTACGTCTGCTAACCCTTCTTTCCTTCTTCCTCACCTCTTCTTCTTCCCCAACAGACCACCGCACGGGCCGTACGGATACTCCCCAACATGCGGTTGGATAAACATACTCTATGAACGAAAATTATGTGTCAGCGATAGTATGGCTGAGTTTGGTTTGTTCACATGCGACAGCATGTGTCAATGAGGGTGCGTTCCCTTGGTTGGGTTTGCGGCATGCAGGAGCGACTGTGTGAGGGTGCGGTGCGACCGCGGCGTGCAGGAGCGACCGTGTGAGGGTGCGGTGCGACCGCGACAGCCGTGCGCTAGTGTACCTCCTTCTCATTTTGAAAAATTTAGGCAAGCTTGGCAAAAATGTGTGGCGAAGCTTGGCAATGCAAGGCCTAGACCCAAACAGGATAAGTACGTACGTACTAGGAATACTAGTGTTAAAAAAGAAAGGCGGGGTTTTCCTTCCGGGATTTAATCGATACAAATCCTCGTTTCACATGTCAATTAATGCATATATTTTTTTCCCCAAAGACCAAAGAGCTAACCATCTCACTCCTCATCGCTTGATTAATGCAGCGCCATGCAAACCAACCTTCTCACTTCCACATGCATGCAGGGCATATTAATGTCCTTGGTTGCTAATCCCATCAATTTTGCCTCGATTAGTGTTAGTGGCCCTTTGCAAATTGTAATTTTGATATACTCGCCTTGTGTACAAAAAAATGGAGTTAGTAACTATATTTGACTTCCTTCCCCATTGCAGTGACGTCGACGATATCTTTTTTTTGTGGTTTGGCGAAGTGCGTTCAACGGAGAACACCATTGAGGGAGACCACGGTAAGTCGTTCGCAAGTGCCGCCTACAAGCCGAGACAACCGTCTTATTTGCATCCAGGAAGTCCTTTACTAGTACTACTAGGAGTACTAGTGCAGTGAGATGGTTTCTCGAAGAAGACAATTGAGAAGCGGAGTCAGCGAAGAGTGAAATGATGGTTGCTTCGTCCGTGCTTTTGTGATTTGACACCTCACTGTTTTGTGATTTGTGATAGAAGGGACAGGGGAGTAGACTTTGTGCTCTATACTGTACTACATGCGTCCAAGCATGGGAGAAAGAGGAGAGACGTTGCATTTTTCTATTCCTTCAATCAATCAATCAGGGAGCTTCGGTTCCATCTTTTTGGCTTTGGCAACACCGTCCATAATGGTTCCCATGATGCCAAAAGCTATTTTCACATTTGGCTACACATTATGGATGCCCTTAACCGTACCACTTGGTTTTGCTCCTGTGTGCTATCTATACAAATCTCAGTTATATTGATCTAAAAAATTATAGAATCAAGATTAGTAAAAAGGAGCTGATTTTGCCGCGCGGATGGCGGGGGAGGTTTCTTATTTGAGAAATGCTACATTCACGTAATGGTTTATGTAAAGTTACGAACTGATGTGAGGTGGGACTATTTGATTGGATTAAAGGAGAGGATTAGGCCCACCCCACCTGAAAATCAGGGGGGCATATATAGATTAGATGGAAAGTATACGTAGCAGCTATGTAGCCCTTTGTAAGTCTAGGATTAGGCTTCTTATTTTCGGAGGACGTTGTCCTGGCGGTTTGCTAACATGTGGTCCCACGTGTTAGTGCTTTACCAAGACGATCCGCATCCCACATGAGGCAGAACAAGGGCAGAAGCAACACGTGGTTAAGTTGAAGAAGATGAGGGAGAAGCAGATTCAACAGCGAGTGAAATGATGGTTGCTTCATCACTCAAACTTCTTTTTTTAACATTATTACTTCGTCCCTCCAAGTTAACTGCGGGAAACGTGCAGCTTTGTGATTTGACGCCTCATTGCTCATTACTACGCCGGCGCCATGACTGGGGTGCTTCACCCCAGCTGCTCTGCATTGTATTCCGGTATGGCACGTGGACCCGGTAGCTTGATGTCCCACATGTCGGCGAAAGGGACTAGAAGATTTATGAAATCGAGCGCTCCACTCTTACGACGGAGGAGTAGACGACACGACGGCCCAGTGAACTGTCACTTGTACTGTATAGTACTATAGTTTTGCTGTTTCGCATGATCCATCGATACAAACCTGATTAAACAGGAAAGGGAGGGATTTTTCCCGCGCGGTAGATGATACTGGCCATACATTTCGAAGGCAATTTTAATGTATGCAAACTGAATAATTATAAGTAACAATATGATATCTAGTAAAACTAAAAACACATATGATTTATTGTGTTAGAGTGTAGTAGTAGTGCTGTATTGGATAGTTGTTAGATGTAACATGCGAGAACGTGTAGAGATGTAGTTTTGGAGGGCCTACAGAGAGAAAAGCGTAATATAGTTACCGAACTTCAGAATAAGCTTATTACGGTCACTATATACGTTTTGTGGTGATTATACGGTCACTTGCTCACAGTTCAGCATCGAATTGCACTCTATTGACCGGCCAAATAGTACGCATGGCGCCATGTTGACTAGTTAAATTGACCATGTTCCTTATGGGTCCCACCTGTCAGTTCGCATAGGGAAAAGGTCAGATAAACACAAATTTACGCAAGCGCGACAAGGCTCCAACCCGTGCGCGGGAATCACCTAGTTGTGTATGTGTCTGTCAGGGCCTGATGTGTGCGCATGCACGTGTAGGTTGACCACTTGAGCATGAGAGTGTGTGTTGGTCGTGTGGTGTACTGGTGTGTGCATGCATGCGTGCATGTGTGCGTGTGAGTGTTGCGTGCGTGCGTGGCTGCGTGTGTACGTGTGAGTGTTGCGTGCGTGCGTGGGTGCATGTGTTTGTGTGAGTGTTGCGTGGATGCAGTTCGTGTGCATGCGTGCGTGTGTGTGTGTGTATAATCACCACACCAGCTCATGTGTGTTAAAAAAGACAGCTCAGCATACCAATACAATGCCACCTTGTCCGTTGTGCCCGCGGTCATGACTTCGAACCACCGTCCAAATATTTTTTTTGTCATTTGTTTTCATTCTTACTAGCAAGATGCTCGTGCGTTGCACGTAACATCAAGATGCATTTGTATGACTTGTTTATCTTGTGAGAGAAAAGGATGAATGCGAGAAGGCCTTATTTGCAAATGTGGAGAGGTGTGTGGGTACCTTTTTGCAAAATTGCCATAGTTTCTTTGCTATCCATCAGATATAAATCGGACGGCCTATTTTCCAGGATGGCAGGCACACCATCATCACCAACTCTGTTTTTTATAAGAGTGTATTTTTATGTATTTTCTAAGAGTGTAGATGTAGAGTAGATACAAGTCGACAGGTGGGCACGATGGTAGTGAGATAATGTGATGCAACACTAGAGGTGCCACGTGGAGCATTTAACTGGTCAACTAGTCATGTCATGAGAAAATACAGAGTTGTACGATGAGCCCGTGACTGTATAATAACCACTAAACGTAAATGGTGACCGTAATGAGTGGATTCTGAAGTCCAATGTACGTATCGTGCTTTCTCTTCAAATACAATGATCGTCATTGCATATATCGCGAGAGAAAGATGAAACATGCGTGAATTTTCTGGGGGCTTACTTTTAGAGGACCTGGAGATAGTTTTGTGTGCATATGTGAAAGGAGCGTACAGGGGGGTATGCGATGGAGAGAGAGATGCTCTTCGTTTCTCTTTATTATGACTAACTTTGTATATAGTATAAAAATATACAAATTCACAGTGCAGAATAAATATCATTGTGGGCACCATGCAATGCTAGTGTTCATACTCCTCCATATAACTTTATAATGTTGTATATATGTAGAAACTGTAAAATAATTTTTTGGCCACACTTTATTCAAAAGGAATGTTGTATGCAAAATAAACGTGAAGAGAGGGCTTTTTAGATCAATGGGGTACGTGATGTAACATGTGTGAATGTGTAGTTGATGCATTTGGTGGGGCCTAGAGAGGTATGTGTGTGTATTGCGTATTCGAGAGAGGCATGGATAGAGGGGCCGACGGGGGGGCGTGGGGGAGATAGCACGAGAAATGAGAGTGGTCTAGAGAGAGAGACGAATATGATGTCACGACAAGAGATTCCATTCCCTTGAGTGTGTATATGCAAGGGGGGGATAGAGGCACCAGGAGAAATTTTCTGTGTGTGTGGTGTTTGTGTTGGTATGTGTGGGTGTGAGAAGATAATGAGACATGAGGGCAGAGGGTGTGTCACCGCGTGAGGTCCGGTGGGTCGAGGTGAGGCCCTTCGTTTAGTTTCGTCCTGCGCCACATTGGTCGGCCCGTGACGCATTTAGGAAGACCCATGGATGACTAGTCGTACAAGACAAAGATAGCATAATTGTGAAGGACTCTGTGTCCACTGACAAAGCCAGCTAGGATTTGTAACCCTAGGTTCTCGGACTAAGGTAACCCCTTTATCTCTAATATTACTATTCATCCAACCTAACTTTAAGGGGCATCCTACAGAATGCTCTGCTAGAATCATACTCGTCGATTAGGAAGAGAGGTGTGAAACAATGCGTGAGAGACAGGCGTAAAGATAATGTGCGTGCATGAGACACGTAGGCAAGTCCATGTATATAGAAAGGGTCGATGAGGATTGTGCGTGTGTATGTTTGCGAGAGGACGAGTGCTTGTGATAAAGGTTAGTGAAAATAGTTGTAAATGGTTACGAGAGGGAGGGAGGGTTATATCTAGAGCATGTGTGCGAGAAAGACATCTCGGGAGAGAGTGTGTGAGCATGTGTGAGAGACCACCGATGGAGAGTGAAACTACACATAAAAGACTGCTCTACACAATGATTAAATATATAAATTGTATCCAAATATTAGGATGGGATCATGATATTTGCAATTCGCATAAGGAGCGGTCATTGATCCATCAGACATCTAGACTCTATCGAATTTGAGCATGTCTATGTTATTATTCGACACAATTGATCCACATAGTTAGTATTTTGAACTCCAGACAATGCATCGCTTTAGCAATCAAATATAAACGTGAGTATAGTTCATGTTGTGTTTGTAAAGCACATTATACATACGAAAGTTACACAACGGACATTATAAATAGCTACCTATGAACTAGCATATATTTGAATTCAACTTAAGGTGGTTTAAAAAAATCGAATTCAACATGAAGTCCATTCAATTATTTGAATTTGATATCATGGAATTTGTAAACCATACCTAAAATTATGGGGGCACCAATCTTTGCTCTGATTTTGTACATAATAGCATATGTAGTCGTGTACAAAATAGATTCAAATTTAGCTCCTCCATTCCAAAATAATCGTAGTTGTAGGATTTTCAAGGGTCAAAATTTCAAAAAGAAGCGGATAATTTAATGAGGTTTTCAAACATACAAGGTCAAATATAACGTTGTCTATTTAGGTCAATCATCATAGTTCAATAGTACTCTAAACGTGAATGCTTGTGTTTCAAAATTTCGAATGAAGCACCAAAAGAGCCTCTACTTGCCCGAAAACGCGTGACACCAATGTTTGGTAGTACAAGGAAATTACTTTTCTAATAACTCTGACATGTGAAACCTACCGGCCCGACGTCCAAAGGTCTAAACCGGGGTAGGTTTGTAGCTTCATCTAGACGCCACGCAACTGCCTCCGAAAAATATTCACACACAATGGCCGCCTAAGCACACATGCGCGCAGCCGAAATCACTCCCGCACACTATTTGGGACACCTGGGATTACCATCCTACCCCCGACCTGAAGTAGGTCTGAAATTTAAGAGGGGGGCAAAGTTTGTACTTTCCCCAAATTTCAAACAAGCACGCCCCATCTTCTGCTCAAAAAAGCCAAAAACAAGCACGTCCCAGACTAAAACATGGTTCCCCCCACCCGTCTGATTCCCCATTCATACTCCGTGGGCGCCAAAACTACCTCTCCACCAGCCGCGAAACCCCGGCGTCCTCCGTCCGCCACCCCATCCCACCCATCAACCGCCGCCCTCCTCCATCACGCCGGAGCCGATACCCCAACGTCGTCGTCCACCGCAACCTCAACCGCAACGCCCACCACGGCTAGTAGTTGAAGCCGAGCCGAGCCGTCCGTACCCGAGCCAGTTCGACCACGCTGTCCTGCGCCTCACCGCTGCCGCTCCAACTTCGCCACCCTCCACCGCACCGGAGTTCTTCTTGCTACGCTGTCTGTCGCCGCCTCAGATCTGCTTCCCCTCCGCTGACATACAGCCACGGCAACACAGTCAACAATTTGGCCATGGGTTCGTCCAAGCCTGCACCCTCCAGAACATCGGTTTCCCCGGTAAAAAGAAGAAGATCAGCGCGACATGTGGAGGTGACCACACCGGCAACCGAAAAAGGTACTCCTCTTCCCTTATTCGTGCAAATCTTACATCTCTGCTTGCATGGTATTCATCCCACAGAAGACACTAGTTGACCGCTTCTTGATACTAGATGTTCCTAGTAACTCGCGATGCACAAGGTTTCTCCTCATATACTATTTCACCTTAGCTAGAGGTCCGCCGCCTCCCTGAATTTCAATTTCTGACCAGTTGATTCCCAATTAACGGAAGCATTCCCCGGCGTAACAGGCGCTAGTACGCCTATTACGCCGGGGAATCAGCGCCTTGGTATTTATCTTAGGGGCGTGTGCGGCCTAGAGCTACTAGCGCCTGATCTAGAGGTCGGCCGGGATTAAAGGGATGGCCTGGGGGCGCTGCCAAACACGGCGGTGGTGTGAGGTCGATGGGAGGGCGGGGCAGCGGAGGCAGGGGTCTGGGCCGGTGGTCGCTGGCGGTTCAAGAAAGATCGTCAACAGTGACTCACGGGAGGTAGACGAAGGCCATCTGCCCGTTCCTTATAGATCGGACGGTTCATTAAAAAAATCGACTGACCTATTTATTTTCAGTCGACTGTTATCTTAGATATGACCACATGTGGTGGTGTGCTGGAGGATTACCTGCATTTCCTGTGCTCATATATTAGAAAATCATACGGCGTAGAATCTAATTTTGTTTGCCATGCAATGTTGTAGAGCTATCATATGTCTCCTATCATTTATTTTTTAGCCACCTGCTATCTGCTACTTTTACAGTGCACTAGTTCTGCACACACTTCACCCATACTCTCACTATTGCGTTTTTATGCAAGGGTATTTCAGAGTCTGCCTTAAGAGAAGCAGTAAAGAAAAGAGAGAAGTCGCGCCAGCTTTCTTCGCGGGTAGGCAAGACACGTTACAGCACTATAAAGGGTGCACTGTCAGCAGATAGAGATGATAAATGTAGCTCTGGAGTTGATGACCTCGCTCGCAATGAACCACCATCCCAGGTGCTTGCTTTAACTTCGCGGTGTCATATGTGGTTGCATGTGCCATATGGTGTCTAGCTTGTATTCGAAAGGCCGAAGTCGGTAAGATAAGGAAAGATATTTTTTACATGAACCACCATCGCATGAGACCAAGAAGACAAATAGCTAGCCAGGGCACTAGCCAAGCCAGTGACAAGCCCAGCAAAGATAGGCATCACCTGGAAGCCAACTAAAAAGCTGTGATGGTGGCAAAGCAGCCCACCTCCCACCAGGCTCTCAGGTCCTAGATGATCATGCTCACCACTCCAGTCGGATGTCTAGCTTGTATTGCTTCCAATTTGGTTAAATTGCATCTGCTTAGCTTACACATATACCTTTGAATATGACATGCCTTTCTGTTTTTGGTACATACTAGTACATCTGTGTATTAACCATGTTCTTACATCAAACTAATGTTCTTGTGTATCCCTCATCAATCACTTATGATGAGGCAGGCAGGCAAGGGGACTACTCCTCATTTAAAGAATGCAGCGTCAGCCTCCCGACATGATTCTCAAGAAACAGAAATGCTAGATGAAGATAGTGAACGTAGCTCTGTAGTTGATTACAGCATTTCCCCTACACTAGCATCGCAGGTGCTTGCTCTAACTTGGCAGCGTGATATGTGGTTGCATGTTGAATATGGTGTCTAGATTGTAATTCTTCCAATCTGGTTAAACTGCATGTGCTAGTCTGCTTAGCTTATACATTATACCTGTTAATGTGACATGCCTTCCTGTATTTAGTACATAGTACATCTGTCTATTAAGCATGTCCTTACATAAAACTATTTTTTTGTATCCCGCGTCAATCAATATGACGAGACACCTTTAGTATATGTAGTGCGATATTAGTTGCATCTTTCATATGATTTATAGCATGTGCTGCTTCTAATTTGTTGAAATTCCATTTATGATGGGACGCTTTTAACTTGGTAAAGTCATATTGGTTGCATCTTTCATGTGGTGTCTAGCTTGCATTGCTTCTAATTTGCTGGAATGGTTTCTACTTAGTTTACACAAACAGTTGTGAACATGCCATGTCGTCCTGTTTTTCGTACATATTCCATCCTGGTATCATGCGTTTTCCTTACATCAAAGTA
Source organism: Triticum aestivum (assembly GCF_018294505.1). Taxonomy (NCBI): domain Eukaryota; kingdom Viridiplantae; phylum Streptophyta; class Magnoliopsida; order Poales; family Poaceae; genus Triticum; species Triticum aestivum. The sequence goes on along the minus strand of NC_057807.1, from coordinate 28,146,742 downwards.
GTGATTGTCAGTATCATGCATGAATGAGTTCTGAAGAGAGAATTTTATGGCTTTTTCTTGTTGGTATTACTTGACAATTCAAAATCAATAAAGCGGAAGGAAGTTAGCAAGGTAGCGGATAAAGGTGCTCCTTCCGAACGGAGGGCCTCTACAGTTTCTACTCCTCCACAACCCCAAGATGATTTCCAAGACAACACATCCATAGACACTCAACAAAGCTGTGTTTATGATGAGCACGTCTCCCCTAGTGCAGCATCACCGGTGCTCCCTCTAACTTGGCACTGTTATATGTGGTTGCATGTTATGTGTGATGTCTAGCTTGTATTGCTTCTAATTTTGTTGAATTCCATCTGCTTACTTTACACATTATACTTGAATAAGACACATGTTCCTGTTTCTAGAACATACAATATATGTCTATCACACCATGTTCTTACATCAAATTACTACTGTTGTGTAACCTGCAACAATCACTTATCATAAGACACATTTGACTTCGGAGTGTGATATAGGTTACACCTCACATTCTTTTCTAGCTTGTACTACTAATTTGTTGAAATGGCACTTATGACGAGATAGTTTTAACTTGGTAGAGTGATATTTGTTGCATCTTTCATATGGTGTCTAGCTTTCGTTGCTTCTAATTTGTTGAAATGCCTTCTCCTTAGTATACACATCATAAGCTGTGAATATGCAATGCTGTGAATATGCAACGGCACTAATGACGATAGACCTCTAACATGGTAGTGTGATGTTGTTTGCATCTTGCATATGATTTATTTCTTGTACTGCTTCACATTTGTTTAAACGCCATTTATGATGAGACACTGTTAACTTGGCAGAGTGATATTTGTAGCATCTTTCATATTGTGTCTACCTTCCATTGCATTGCTTCTAATTTGGTGAAATGTCTTCTTCTTAGTTTACACATCATAGTTCTGGTTATCTCTTCCGTCCTGTTTTCATACATATTACATCCTCCTATCATGTGGTTGTCTAACATCAAAGTTCAGTTCGTCTGCATCATGCATCAATTTGTTCTGAAGAACTAAATTGTTATTCGTTTTTCTTGTTGGCTTGACTTAACATGGCACAGAGAAAGAGGAAGAAACACAGAATGGCAGGGAATGAGAAGCGGATGAATCCTGCAGATTCTGATGGTACTGATGGTGCAATAGAAGGTCAACGTCCAGCGGAAAATTCTACAAACACGGCATCCCATGCTACACGAGTTGCAAAAAAAGGCAAACAGAAACAAATAGCTGCCACCAAACAAGTAGAGACAGCCCTAGTTCTTGCAACACCTACCACAGTACTACCAACTGCACGACTTACTCGTGTGTCAACTGAGCTAGCAGCACGTTCCCAAGCTCCCTTGCCACCTGACACTACTTCCCAAGCACTCTTGACACAAGACGAGTTGGCAATATCAGATGAACCTTGTGAGCTTCAACAGCAAGAAGGTAGTTGCTGGAGTCAAGTTACAGTTGCATGCTTCTTTATATGTAGTCTCACGGTTTGATGTACACTAACACTTCCTATGTTCGTTGTTGGACTAGCACCTAGGCGCAAGAGGAAACAAACATCAGGGATAATGCTCGAGAGGTTAACTAAATCTAGAGGAGGAAGAATGGAGATCCGTTTTGAGGTAGGCTTAAAAAGGCCACGTGATGCTACAGAGTCAGCCAAGTTAGTATCAGAGGCAGCGGTTGCCATTAGGTGTCATGTACGTATCCTCCCAACATGGATTCAGTATAGGAATGACAAAGAAGAAACCCAGTTCAACACCTTCCTCGCCCATTTATGTGTAAGTATGGTTATGTATGGAAACTAGTAATATCATCTTGCTCTGTCCCATACTTTCTAGGTTGCTGATAATGAGACTCCCATAATTTTCAACATATGAGGTTCAAGTTGGATAGCCAAGATGATGCAACCAGACAAGCTTGCACCCATGTTTTCAAGTCTGCTCTGCGACAGTATCGGTATAACTTGAGGGAAAACTCACTTTGAATGCAAGGCTAACAGTGAACTTTCCTAAACATCTCCAGTGGAAAATATATCGGATGAAGACTGGAGGGGCCTTGTTAAACACTGGTCTGATCCGAAGTATCAGGTACATTATATATATGTGATCAGATCACATGTTGAAGTCCTATTTACGCATGTGCCACACAAATCTATCTTCTTTTAGGTGAACTGTTCAAAGAACAAGGCCAGCTGCACAAAAGTGAAATTCCAACAGATGACAGGATCTCATAGCTATATTACACACTGTGAGGCTCTTATAATTAGCTGTTGTTTCACTCTTTTCGCTGTACCATATTATTAGATCTATATTGACTTGTTTGAAATGCAGAGGAAAGCCCACAAGGACCAAAAAGTACCTGAACCAAATGTTGTGGAAATCCTCAAGGACTGTCACACCAACAAGAAGAAGGGCATGACTACACTAGTCAAAGCCGCTGTTGTAAGTCCTTAATCTTCATGCCTTTTAACTACTACTTACTCTGACTTGTGCCTTGAACTGCATGGTTTGCAACCAATGTCTATTACTCTTTTCAATTTTATACACAATTGTCTTAGCGTATCATTGCACCTTACAAGGTTTTAAAGAGAGGAGTGATGTTCCTTTGATCTTGACCCATAATCTAGTTCTGTGTTGGACTTGCCCACACAATGTTACAATTGCATGTTTGTCTGTTCTCAGTTGTTTTGTGATATGAATGATGTCATACTATGCTTACCGTATTATAAACTTCGTCTCTTTATCTTTAGCCCTCAATACAATGTGAAGAAATAGACAATACATTAGCGATGGTACATGGTCATATGTTTGGAACCTGGTTTTATTATGTACTTTGCAATAAAATACAACTAATATTTTACATGGGTTCACCAGAATAAGTTCTGTATATAGACCAAAGCTATTTTGTTTGGTTTTGTTGCCTCCTTAATATCTTTTGTTCTGGTACTACTAATGTAAAACCTCAAATTTTCAGCGAGCTATGGAAAAAATGGTGGAACCACCACCTTCTGAAGGTGGCAAGGCAACTATAACCGCAATGGCAGCTCTTGCTGCAGTGGGTCGGTACCTGTCCACTAACAGTGCCAAAAGCACGTTCCTGCGTAATACTGGGTTGGTTGTTAAGGCAATATCGTCCAAACTGCCTCATGATCAAGATATGCAAGCTCAAAGCAATGTTGTATCTGCGCTCCAGACACAAGTCCATTCCCTAACAGAGACCCTTTGTGAAACAAGGAGAAACATTGCTCAATGTCGTCAAGATATGCATGGTTCTGAAACTAGACTATCAGACATTTGCTATGTTGTTCAGGAGCCTAGGGGAAATGAAGGCGAGTGTTATGGTGCTCCATCGGACAATACAGCATGAAAACATAACAGTCAGGTCAAATGAACTGAGCTTCTGAACTTCTGGTGGTGCATTTATCTGCTAGACTGTTAAGTTTTATGTCAACCTTCCTTTTGTTATATAGTTGTAATTTGTTTTGGTGCGATACAAAATTTATTCTTAACGTGCAGCCACCGGCTGAAGAAAATAGCAAGCCATTTTTGTATAGTGTAGGGTGTTCCCTATATTTGCACTGGTGGTGATCTTTGATGCCGAGTGGATGTAATCTGTGCAATCACCTTAATAGCCTAGCGTTAGTTTCGGCCTTATTTATTTCCTAATCTTCTTTTTCCATGGTTTGCTAGTGGCCGCAACTACCATGGGCCATATACGGGCCGTAGGATCCATGGGTCTCCTACGGGCCGTCGATAAATGGGCATGTAGTCGGTGGGCCTCGGGCCGTCGATAAATGGGCCTGTAATCGATGGGCCTCGGGCCGTCGGATAAATGGGTCTACATGGGCCGTAATCGGGCGTAATTGGTATCAGCCCAGCATGGTAACGGGCTATTAACAGGCCATAGGACAGCAAAGGCTTAATTCTGTCACAGGCATAACGGGTTGTTAATGGGCCAGAATATAGGACGGGCTGGAAACGGCGCAATGGGTTAACAGGCCAGAAATGGGCCGACTCTTGCCATGGGCCGAATTTGGCCCATTAGGGTAACAGGCCAGTAACGGGCCGACTCTTGCCATGAGCCGAATTTGGCCCATTAGGGGAACAGGCCAGTAACGGGCCGATTGTTGCCATGGGCCAAATTTGGCCCATTAGGGGAACATGCTAGTAACGGGCCGGAAGTAATCGAGGGCCGAAAAGGAGATCGAGAACGTATCGGCCGTCAATAGGCCGAAAGCTAACACGGGCTGGAAATGGCCCATGTAAATCACGGGCTGTTAACGGGTACAAAGAAAATTACTGTTCATTATGGGCTAGAGTCACCGTGGGCCGCTAATGGGCCGAAAGATACGAAGGCCTCATATGGGCCGAAAGACGTTGTGGACCATACATGGGCCGAAAGTGAAATGGGCTGGTGTTATATTCGACGACCCACATGACGTTGTCGGGTTGATTTCCTTTAGGGCCTAACGGGCCGTGACTTAACGGGCCGTAAAATGGGCTATTTGCGAAGAGGCCGTTAACATGCTTTTCATGGGCCAGCCCGTTAACTTTTGACCAAGTCAAACGGGCCGGCTTTGTAAGCTAAATGGGACGGTGGTGGGCCGTGGCACGTGTCGACATATCATAGGCGCCTATCTGACCCACTGACGAGCTAACACGTGTTTCATCCGGCCAATAAGAATTTTACACGTGGAAATTTTCCATTGGTCGGGGCTATCAACGGGTTATCGGATCCAAAACCCGACCCGATAGCTTAACGGCGTTCCGTTACGGTGGATGCCACGTGTCGGTCACCCTTGACAAAAGCACTTCTGTGACGCGCGATTTATCGTCATGGAAGTGGACACTTCCGTGATGATAATTTTGGTAATGTCATGGAACACTTCTACAACAGCACAGGTATGACTATCTTGATTCTGTCATAAAATCGTCATGGATGTACATGCATGACAAAAAGCGCGACCTACTGTGACAAACACGTATCATCACGGAAGTGTATTTTTTGTAGTGATGGGGTGTCCCCCTCCTCCGTATATAAAGGGGGGAGGAGGAGAGGGCCGGCCAAGGGGAGAGGCGCGCCCAAGGGGGGCAATCCTACTCCAAGTAGGTTTTGTCCCCCCTTTCCTATTCCAAGTAGGAGAAGTGGGAAGGAGGAGGTGGAGAGAAGGAAGGAGAAGGGGGGCCGCCACCCCCTTCCCTTTCCCAATTCAGATTGGGGCAAGGGGGTCCGCGCGCCACCTCCTAGCCTCCCTCTCTCCTTTCCACTAAGGCCCATAAGGCCCAATAGCTTCCCGGGGGGTTCCGGTAACCCTCGATACTCTGATATATATCCGATAACCCCCGGAACTATTCCGGTGTCCAAATATAGTCGTCCAATATATCAATCTTCATGTCTCGACCATTTCAAGACTCCTCATCATGTCCGTGATCACATCCGGGACTCTGAACAACCTTCGGTACATCAAAACACATAAACTCATAATATAACCGTCATCTAACTTTAAGCGTGAGGACCCTATGGGTTCGAGAACTATGAAGACATGACCGAGACATGTCTCCGGTCAATAACCAATAGCAGAACCTGGATGCTCATATTGGCTCCTACATACTCTACGAAGATCTTTATCGATCAAACCACATAGCAACATACGTTGTTCCCTTTGTCATCGGTATGTTACTTGCCCGAGATTCGATCATCGGTATCTCAATACCTAGTTCAATCTCATTACCGGCAAGTCTCTTTACTCGTTGCGTAATGCATCATCCCGTAACTAACTCATTAGCTACATTTCTTGCAAGGCTTATAGTGATGTGCATTACCGAGAGGGCCCAGAGATACCTCTCCAACAATCGGAGTGACAAATCCTAATCTCGAAATACGTCAACTCAACAAGTACCTTCAGAGACACCTGTAGAGCACCTTTATAATCACCCAGTTATGTTGTGACGTTTGGTAGCACACAAAGTGCTCCTCTAGTAAACGGGAGTTACATAATCTCATAGTTATAGGAACATGTATAAGTCATGAAGAAAGCAATAGCAACATACTAAACGATCAAGTGCTAAGCTAACGGAATGGGTCAAGTCAATCACATCATTCTCCTAATGATGTGATCCCGTTAATCAAATGACAACTCATGTCTATGGTTAGGAAACTTAACCATCTTTGGTTAACGAGCTAGTCAAGTAGAGGCATACTAGTGACACTATGTTTGTCTATGTATTCACACATGTATTATGCTTCCGGTTAATACAGTTCTAGCATGAATAATAAACATTTATCATGAAATAAAGAAATAAATAATAACTTTATTATTGCCTCTAGGGCATATTTTCTTTAGTCTCCCACTTGCACTAGAGTCAATAATCTAGTTCACATCGCCATGTGATTCAACACCAAACACCAATATTCATATATATATATATATATATATATATATATATATATATATGATTAACACCCATAGTTCACATCGTCATGTGACCAACACCCAAAGGGTTTACTGGAGTCAACAATCTAGTTCACATCGCTGTGTGATTAACACCCAAAGAGTACTAAGGTGTGATCATGTTTTGCTCGTGAGAGAAGTTTAGTCAATGGGTCTGTCACATTCAGAGTCGTATGTATTTTGCAAAATATTCTATGTCTACAATGTTCTGTATGGAGCTACTCCAGCTAATTGCTCCCACTTTCAATATGTATCCAGATTGAGACATAGAGTCATCTGGATTAGTGTCAAAACTTGCATCGACGTAACCCTTTATGAAGAACCTCTTGTCACCTCCATAATCGAGAAACATATCCTTATTCCACTAAGGATAATTTTGACCAATGTCCAGTGATCTACTCCTAGATCACTATTGTACTCCCTTGCCAAACTAGGGCAGAGTATACAATAGGTCTGGTCCATAGCATGGCATACTTATATAGAACCTATGACTGAGGCATAGGGAATGACTTTCATTCTCTTTCTATTTTCTGTCATGGTCTGGATTTGGGTCTAACTCAATTTCACACCTTTGCAACACAGGCAAGAACTCTTTCTTTGATTGTTCCATTTTGAACTACTTCAAAATCTTGTCAAGGTATGTACTCATTGAAAATCTTATCTAGCGTCTTGATCTATCTCAATAGATCTTGATGCTCAATATGTAAGTAGCTTTACTGAGGTCTTTCTTTTAAAGAACTCCTTTCAAACACTTCTTTATGCTTTCTAGAAAAAATCTACATCATTTCTGATCAACAATATGTCACTCACATATACTTATCAGAAAGGTTGTAGTGCTCCCACTCACTTTATGGTAAATGCAAGCTTCACTCTAAGTCCGTATAAAACTATATGCTTTGATCAACTTATCAAAGCGTATATTCCAACTCCGACATGCTTGCACCAGTCCATAGATGGATCGCCGGAGCTTGCACATTTTGTTAGCACCTTTAGGATTGACAAAACCTCCTGGTTGCATCATATACAACTCTTCTTTAAGAAAACCATTAAGGAATGCAGTTTTGACATCCATTTGTCAGATTTCATAAAATGTGGTAATTGCTAACATGATTCGGACAGACTTAAGCATCGCTACAATTGAGAAAAATCTCATTGTAGTCAACACCTTGAACTTGTCGAAAACCTTTTTGCGACAAGTTGAGCTTTGTAGATAGTAACACTACTATCAACGTCCGTCTTCCTCTTGAAGATCCATTTATTTTCTATGGCTTGCCGATCATCAGGTAAGTCCACCAAAGTCCACACTTTGTTCTCATACATGGATCCCATCTCAGATTTCATGGCCTCCAGCCATTTCGCGGAATCTGGGCTCATCATCGCTTCCTCATAGTTTGTAGGTTCATCATGGTCTAGTAACATGACTTCCAGAACAGGATTACCGTACCACTCTGGTGCGGACTATACTTTGGAAGACCTGCGAGGTTCTGTAGTAACTTAATCTGAAGTTTCATGATCATCATCATTAGCTTCCTCGCTGATTGGTGTAGGAATCACTAGAACTGATTTCTGTGATGAACTACTTTCCAATTCGGGAGAAGGTACAATTACCTTATCAAGATCTACTTTCCTCCCACTCACTTCTTTCGAGAGAAACTCCTTCTCTAGATAGGATCCATCTTAGCAATGAACTTGCCTTCGGATCTGTGATAGAAGGTGTACCCAATAGTTTCCTTTGGGTATTCTATGAAGACGCATTTCTCCGATTTGGGTTCGAGCTTATGAGGTTGAAACTTTTTCACATAAGCATCACAACTCCAAACTTTAAGAAAGGACAACTTTGGTTTCTTGCCAAACCACAGTTCATAAGGCGTCGTCTCAAAGGACTTTGATGGTGCCCTATTTAAAGTGAATGCAGCTGTCTCTAATGCATAACCCCAAAATGATAGTGGTAAATCGGTAAGATACATCATACATCGCACCATATCCTATAAAGTGCGGTTACGATGTTCGGGCACACCATAACGTTGTGGTGTTCCAGGTGGCGTGAGCTGTGAAACTATTCCACATTGTTTTATATGAAGGCCAAACTCGTAACTCAAATATTCTCCTCCACGATCAGATCGTAGAAACTTTATTTTCTTGTTACGATGATTCTCCACTTCACTCTGAAATACTTTGAACTTTTCAAATGTTTCAGACTTGTGTTTCATTAAGTAGATATACCCATATCTTCTCAAATCATCTGTGAAGGTCAGAAAATAACGATACTCACCACGAGCATCAACACTCATTAGATCATATACATTGGTATGTATTATTTCCAGTAAGTCACTAGCTTGTTCCATTGTTCCGGAGAACGGAGTTTTAGTCATCTTGCCCATAAGGCACGGTTCGCAAGCATCAAATGATTCATAATCAAGTGATTCCAAAATTCCATCTTTATGGAGTTTCTTCATGCTCTTTACAACGATATGACACAAACGGCAGTGACACAAATATGTTGCACTATCATTATCAACTTTGCATCTTTTGGCATCAATATTATGAATATGTGTATCACTACGATCGAGATCCAACAAACTATTTTCATTATGTGTATGACCATTGAAGGTTTTATTCATGTAAACAGAACAACAATTATTCTCTGACTTTTATATGAATAACTATATTGCAATAAACATGATCAAATCATATTCATGCTCAATGCAAACGCCAAATAACATTTATTTAGGTTTAACACTAATCCCGAAAGTATAGGAAGTGTGCGATGATGATCATATCAATCTTGGAACTACTTCCAACACTCATCATAACTTCACCCTCAACTAGTCTATGTTTATTCTGTAACTCCTGTTTCGAGTTACTAATATTAGCAACTGAACAAGTATCAAATACCCAGGGGCTACTATGAACACTAGTAAGGTACACATCAATAACCTGTATATCAAATATACCCTTTTTCACTTTCCATCCTTCTTATCCACCAAATATTCAGGGCATTTCCGCTTCCAGTGGACATTTCCTTTGCAGTAGAAGCACTCAGTTTCAGGCTTTAGTCTAGTTTTGGGCTTCTTCACGGAAGTGACAACTTGCTTGCCATTCTACATGAAGTTCCCTTTCTTTCCCTTTGCCCTTTTCTTGAAACTAGTGATCTTGTCAATTATCAACTCTTGATGTTCTTTCTTGATTTCTACCTTTGTTGATTTCAGCATCACGAAGAACTCGGGAATCGTTTCTGTCATCCCTTGCATACTATAGTTCATCACGAAGTTCTACTAACTTGGTGATGGTGACTAGAGAACTCTTTCAATCACTATCTTATCTGGAAGATTAACTCCCACTTGATTCAAGCGATTGTAGTACCCAGACAATCTGAGCACATGCTCATTGCTTGAGCTATTCTCCTCCATCTTTTAACTATAGAACTTGTTGGAGACTTCATATCTCTCAACTCGGGTATTTGCTTGAAATATTAACTTCAACTCCTGGAACATTTGGTATGGTCCATGACGTTCAAAACGTCTTTTAAGTCCCGATTCTAAGCCGTTAAGCATGGTGCACTAAACTATCAAGTAGTCATCATATTGAGCTAGCCAAATGTTCATAACGTCTACATCTGCTCCTGGAATAGGTCTGTCACCTAGAGGTGCATCAAGGACATAATTCTTCTGTGCAGCAATGAGGACAATCCTTAGATCACGGATCTAATACGCATCATTGCTACTAACATCTTTCAACACAGTTTTCTCTAGGAACATATCAAAATAAACATATGAAAGCAACAACATGAGCTATTGATCTACAACATAATTTGCAAAATACTACCAGCACTAAGTTCATGATAAATTTAAGTTCAATTAATCATATTACTTAAGAACTCTCACTTAGATAGACATCTCTCTAATCATCTAAGTGATCACGTGATTCAAATCAACTAAACCATAACCGAGCATCACGTGAAATGGAGTAGTTTTCAATGGTGAACATCACTATGTTGATCATATCTACTATATGATTCACGCTCGACCTTTCGGTCTCAGTGTTCCGGGGCCATATCTGCATATGCTAGGTTCGTCAAGTTTAACCTGAGTATTCTGGGTGTGCAAAACTGGCTTGCACCCGTTGTAGATGGACGTAGAGCTTATATATCACACCCGATCATCACGTGGTGTCTGGGCACGACGAACTTTGGCAACAGTGCATACTCAGGGAGAACACTTTTATCTTGAAATTTAGTGAAAGATCATCTTATAATGCTACAGTCAATCATAGCAAGATAAGATGCATAAAAGATAAACATCACATGCAATCAAATATAAGTGATACGATATGGCCATCATCATCTTGTGCTTGTGATCTCCATCTTCGAAGCACCGTCATGATCACCATCGTCACCCACGCGACACCTTGATCTCCATCGTAGCATCATTGTCGTCTCGCCAACTATTGCTTCTACGACTATTGCTACCGCTTAGTAATAAAGTAAAGCAATTACAGGGCGATTGCATTGCCTACAATAAAGCGACAACCATATGGCTCCTGCCAGTTGTCGATAACTCGGTTACAAAACATGATCATTTCATACAATAAAATATAGCATCACGTCTTGACCATATAACATCACAACATGCCCTGCAAAAATAAGTTAGACGTCCTCTACTTTGTTGTTGCAGGTTTTACGTGGCTGCTACGGGCTGAGCAAGAACTGTTCTTACCTACGCATCAAAACCACAATGATAGTTTGTCAAGTTAGTGTTGTTTTAACCTTCCCAAGGACCGGGCGTAGCCACACTCGGTTCAACTAAAGTTGGAGAAATTGACACCCGCCAGCCACCTGTGTGCAAAGCACGTCGGTAGAACCAGTCTCGTGTAAGCTTACGCGTAATGTCGGTCCGGGCCGCTTCATCCAACAATACCGCCGAACCAAAGTATGACATGCTGGTAAGCAGTATGACTTATATCGCCCACAACTCACTTGTGTTCTACTCGTGCATATAACATCTACGCATTAAACCTGGCTCGGATGCCACTGTTGGGGAACGTAATAATTTCAAAAAAGTTCCTACGCACACGCAAGATCATGGTGATGCATAGCAACGAGAGGGGAGAGTGTGTCCACATACCCTCATAGACTGAAAGCGGAAGCGTTAGCACAACGCGGTTGATGTAGTCGTACATCTTCATGGCCCGACCGATCAAGCACTGAAAGCACGGCACCTCCAAGTTCTTGCACACGTTCAGCTCGATGACGTCCCTTGAACTCCGATCCAGCCGAGTGTCGAGGGAGAGTTCCATCAGCACGACGGCGTGGTGATGATGATGATGTTCTACCGACGCAGGGCTTCGCCTAAGCACCGCTACAATATTATCGAGGAGGACTATGGTGGAGGGGGGCACCGCACACGGCTAAGAGACCAATGATCAATTGTTGTGTCTATGGGGTGTCCCCCCTCCTCCGTATATAAAGGGGGGAGGAGGAGAGGGCCGGCCAAGGGGACAGGCGCGCCCAAGGGGGGGCAATCCTGCTCCAAGTAGGTTTGGCCCCCCCTTTTCTATTCCAAGTAGGAGAAGGGGGAAGGAGGAGGTGGAGAGAAGGAAGGAGAAGGGGGGCCGCCGCCCCCTTCCCTTTCCCAATTCGGATTGGGGCAAGGGGGGTCGTGCGCCACCTCCTGGACTCCCTCTCTCCTTTCCACTAAGGCCCATAAGGCCCAATAGCTTTCCAGGGGGTTCCGGTAACCCTCGGTACTCTGATATATATCCGATAACCCCCGAAACTATTCCGGTGTCCGAATATAGTTGTCTAATATCTTCATGTATCGACCATTTCGAGACTCCTAGTCATGTCCGTGATCACATCTGGGACTTCGAACAACCTTCGGTACATCAAAACACATAAACTCATAATATAACTATCATCTAACTTTAAGCGTGCGGACCCTACGGGTTCGAGAACTATGTAGACATGACCGAGACATGTCTCCGGTCAATAACCAATAGCGGAACCTGGATGCTCATATTGGCTCCTACATATTCTACGAAGATCTTTATCGGTCAAACCGCATAACAACATACGTTGTTCCCTTTGTCATCGGTATGTTACTTGCGCGAGATTCGATCGTCGGTATCTCAATACCTAGTTCAATCTCGTTACCGGCAAGTCTCTCTACTCGTTACATAATGCATCATCCCGTAACTAACTCATTAGCTACATTGCTTGCAAGGCTTATAGTGATGTGCATTACCGAGAGGGCCCAGAGATACCTCTCCAACAATCGGAGTGACAAATCCTAATCTCGAAATACGTCAACTCAACAAGTACCTTCGGAGACACCTGTAGAGCACCTTTATAATCACCCAGTTACGTTGTTACGTTTGGTAGCACACAAAGTGTTCCTCCGGTAAATGGGAGTTACATAATCTCATAGTTATAGGAACATGTATAAGTCATGAAGAAAGCAACAGCAACATACTAAACGATCAAGTGCTAAGCTAACGGAATGGGTCAAGTCAATCACATCATTCTCCTAATGATGGGATCCCGTTAATCAAATGACAACTCATGTCTATGGTTAGGAAACTTAACCATCTTTGGTTAACGAGCTAGTCAAGTAGAGGCATACTAGTGACACTATGTTTGTCTATGTATTCACACATGTATTATGTTTCCGGTTAGTACAATTCTAGTATGAATAATAAACATTTATCATGAAATAAGGAAATAAATAATAACTTTATTATTGCCTCTAGGGCATATTTCCTTCAAAAGAGGCTATACATCCCCTGTTTTTATTTAAATCCAATTAATTAGACATGGTTTCAGACACAGATATATATATGCATACATATCCAACATCTCCAACAGCATGTCCAACAACATATTTCATCAAATCCAACAACATAGTTCAACAAAGTCCAACATATCCATATATACATAACCAGAAACAAGTTTCCAACAACATATCCATATAGACATACATATCCAAACAAGTTTTCATAAACAACAAGGAAGCACCAGAAGAATAGTACACTCCATGAATCCAAGCTTCCTCATGTAAAGCAAATCTGTAAATTGGGAAAGATGAAAGTTAGAAGAAGAAGAAGAAGAAGAAGAAGAAGAAGAAGAAGAAGAAGAAGAAGACAAGTTAGAAGAAGAAGAAGAAGAAGAAGAAGAAGATTTTTTTTCTCTCTTTCTTTTTATCCTCTCTTCTTCTTTATCTTCTTCTTCTTCTAACTAAGGTAGGTAAAAATGCCATTTTATTGCTAAGCTAGGTAAAAATGCTAAGTGTAGGTCATTTTAGAGCTAGCTAGGTAAATAGGTCATTTTGGAGCTTAGTAAGGTTATTATGTCATTTTCGAGGAAAATAAGCTAAGTCTATATCATTTTGGAGGTAACAAAGATTATCATGCCATTTTTGACCTAAGTATGCTAAGTATGTCATAAATGAACTGAATAAGCTAAGTATAGCTCATTTTTTATCTAACTTAGGTAATTATGCCATTTATGAGGAAAATAAGCTAAGTATAGCAACAGGTGAAATGGATATCCCTATCTACACAAAAAGATAGAAAGTAAACAGTTGCTGGTCAATAAGAATATATGAAACATACACAAAATTAAAAGAAGCATATTAATTATGTTCATGGCAATCACGCAAGGACAATGGAAATTTTAAAACGTCAGCAACGCTTCATGTTACCGGAAGCATTACGATCAACTATGACATTCGTCAAATATGGGATTACTTTAATGGTGGCATTGCTTGTTTACCAGATACAGTAAATCAACAATAGCTAAAGAGTTGGTTTAAGGGCATGGGACCATGGGGACACCAGGTCACTCAGCAGCGTAAAAAAGCAACTTACTTATCATACTTGGGAAAATAGCAGGAGTACCATTTGTTAATACAGTTTAATTGCATCATATCATTGGAGGATTAACAATAACAATGGTTAGACATGTCCTTAAGGTAATAGTGTGATCGCTTCATTTTACATGCGCCCTTACATTAACAAGAGCAAAAGGTTGGTATAAGGACATGCGACAGCGGACACATCAACACAATGTACCTACAAGGAGGCATAAAGTGGTGATGACGAGTTTGTTCATGCCCTGTGAGGGCAGCAAATCTAATCTTGGAGAACTTTTCCTATGTGAGGGCTACAAATCTAATCCTGGAGACCTTTTACTATGTGAGGGCAGCAAATCTAATCCTGGAGACCTTTTACTATGTGAGGGCAGCAAATCTAATCCTGAACATACTCTATTGACTTGTCCACCAGCCGCCACTTTCTATCCATTTTTCAACCAATAATAGATCTGTTCCTTATCTAGTTTGTACTGAGTTTTCCCATTATTTCCCTTTTCAACCAAGAGACCGGTTGGGTACCCGGTCTCTACTACTTTCCCCCTGTTATTTCCTCTTTGAGTCAAGTCCTAGATTCATGCTACGATTTTTCCCCTTTCTTTGTTGTTTGAACCAAGTCCTAGATTCGAATGAATGAAGTAGCTTTACCTCTAATAATACTAAAAAATTAGGTGGATTTGGAAGAGCTAATGGAAGTAGAAAAAGATGCACATGCAGACACATTGGGAGCTGGGGCAGTAGAGCAAGGCCGCTTTTAAAGAACTTGTACCTGAGGTTCATCGGGATGTCGGTGGCGGCAGGTCTGATCTGCGCACAATACGGCAGGGAGGAAGAAGGGTCGGAGGACCTCCCGAGCCGGCGCTATGTCGAAGAGAACGACACGGGCAGAGGATCGGGCCCCGCTGGCGGCTGTGGGTTTCCTCCCTCGGCGGTGATGACCGTGTGAACGATGCACCTTTTAGTCCTCTACACACAACGGCCGAAGGGATCCAGCCAGATCTCTGACAAATGGTGAGCAGAGAGAAAATGTCGCTACCGATGTCTTGTTTAGATCTAGAGAGGATGAGAGAATGAAGATAGCAACCATAGTAAACCAAGCGCTCAGGCCCCTGCATATATATATATATAGTGGAGTGATTATTATTTTTTTCTACACAACAAGTGTTTCAATTTGTGTACGTGGCATTAAAGAAAAGAAACTCTCTATTTAAGGTGACTACTGTACGACTCCTACTTACTACTAGTAGAATTAGTATTGTTCACTTGTGCTCCCCGGCCCTCCATTCGTTGAACAACCCCACGGGTGAATAAACATACAGTAAGTATTTATATAGAATGAACAAGCTCGAACTATTTTCGCATAGTTAAAAGTTGAGGGAGGAGCTTTTCCCGGGCAGTACGCGCGGCAGTTTTCGGGTAGGTGGTTTGACAGAGAGGCGAGGAGGGTGAGCGAGTGGCGGATTCTCAAACTTACTGCTGGAAAGGTCGGGTTGTGCGATTTGAAGGCGCGTTACTGCTGGAAAGACTTGTGATATGACTACTCACTATAGTCATGAATTATTGGCGCTACGACCGGGGTGATGCCCCCCTTCCGTTCCGCACTCTAATCTGGTGCATGACACGTCGACCCGGGTGCTGGCTCTCCCACATGTCGGCGAAGTACATAGTAAGAAGGAGTAAAGAATGATGCGGTATATACTACTACTACTACTCAGGTCAGAGGAGTGCAAACCACGGCAGCCCAGTGAACCAGAAGTGCGAACCACGGTAGCCCAGTGAACCGGCAGTAGAAAACAATGTGGTGATATGGCCCTAAAAAACAATGTGCTACGGTCCAAACTGTAGCATGTACAGTACTAGTGCTCCTCTTTGTTTGGATCCCTGAGTTAGAGCTACTTGGGGTTGAAATAGCCTCAAGTTATTGAAACAGGAGGGGTTAGTTTGAGCTAGTTTGCTCTAACCCAGCTAAAAAAACTAGCCGGTGGAGAGGTTCTAATTGGGTTAGTTATCCTCGAGAGCACTAAAAGAGAACTAAAAAATCTCCCCTGCCCCTACCAGATAGCTCCCCACCCCTCTCGCATGACTCCTCTATGTTCCCCATAGGGTCGCCCGCCCAAGCGCCGCTCGCCCTCTCTCTCCTTCGGTCGCCCTCAGCTACCTTCCTCCGCCGCCCTACTCTGGCCGCCCTCTCCCTCCGGCCTTTGAAGGTCGCCCTGCTCCCCCTTCACCGGTTGTTTTTCTCCCTCTGTCATGCGCGGTGGTGATAACCCGCAAGTATACGGAATAATTGTAGCCTCTTTCGATAAGTAAGAGTGTCGAACCCAACGAGGAGCTAAAGGTAGAACAAATACTCTCTCAAGCCCTATCTGCCACTGGTACGACTCTACGCATGCTTAGTGTTCGCTTTACCTAGAACAAGTATGAAACTAGAAGTACTTTATAGGTGTGATAGGATAGGTTTGCAAGATAATAAATAACATGTAAATAAAAAGTAGGGGCTGTTTAGATAAAGATGCAATAATAGTAAATATAGCGAGTGTGGAAAAGTGGTGGTAGGAGTTGTGGAATTGTCCCTAAGCAATTGACTACTTTACTAGACCGATAGCAAGTTTTATGTGGGAGAGGCCACTGCTAGCATGTCATCCCTGACTTGGAATTCTATGCACTTATAATTGGAACTATTAGCAAGCATCCGCAACTACTAACGTTCATTAAGGTAAAACCCAACCATAGCATTAAGATATATTGGTCCCCCTTCAATCCCGTATGCATCAATTTCTATGCTAGGTTGAAGTTTCTATCACTCTTGCCCTCCAATACATAGTCCTATCAACATACAACTAACCCTATGGTGTGAACCACGCGCGCGCTCATATGATGGGAACCAAAGGACAGCAACATAACCACAAGAAAATTAAACCAATCATAGCAATTCATCAATTACCGATAGGACAACGAAAATCTACTCAGACATCATAGGATGGCAACATATCATTGGATGATAATATGAAGCATAAAGCACCATGTTCAAGTAGAGAGTACAACGGAATGCGGGAGAGTGGACCGCTGAATATAGATGGGGGAAGGTGATGGAGATGTTGGTGAAGATGATGGAGGTGTTGGTGAAGATCGCGGTGATGATGATGGCCCCCGGCAGCGCTCCGGCGCCACCGGAAGCAAGGGGGAGAGAGCCCCCCTTCTTCTTCTTCCTTGACCTCCTCCCTAGATGGGAGAAGGGTTTCCCCTCTGGTCCTCGGCTCCCATGGCTTGGGAGGGGCGAGAGCCCCTCCGAGATTGGATCTATCTCTCTGTCTCTCTCTCTGTGTCTGCGTTCTCAGAATCTGCCCCTTCACCGTTTCTTTTATATCCAAAGATCTGTAACTCCGATTGGGGTGAATCTTTCGCCGAGATTTTTCCCATAAAATTAGCTTTCTTGCGGCAAAAGAAGGGCATCAACTGCCTTACGGGTGGCCCACGAGGGTGCCAGGTGCGCCCAGCGGGGCGCCCCCTGTCTCGTGGCCACCTTGGACACCGTTTCACATTGATTCTTCCTCCGAAAATTCCCAAATATTCCAAAATAATTCTCTGTCTGTTTTTATCCCGTTTGGACTCCGTTTGATATTGGGTTTCTGCGAAACATAAAACATGCAACAAATAGGAACTGGCACTGGGCACTGGATCAATATGTTAGTCCCAAAAATAGTATAAAAAGTTGCCAAAAGTATATGAAAGTTGAATAATATTGGCATGGAACAATCAAAAATTATAGATACGACGGAGATGTATCAGCATCCCCAAGCTTAATTCCTACTTGTCCTCGAGTAGGTAAATGATAAAAAAGATAATTTTTGATGTGGAATGCTACCTAGCATAATCTTGATCATAAATCTAATCATGGCATGAATATTAAGACACGAGTGATTCAAAGCAATAGTCTATCATTTGACATAAAAACAATAATACTTCAAGCATACCAACCAAGCAATTATGTCTTATCAAATAACATAGCCAAAGAAAGCTTATCCCTACAAAATCATATAGTTTGGCCATGCTTCATTTTCGTCACACAAAATGCTCCCATCATGCACAACCCCGATGACGAGCCGAGCAATTGGTTCATACTTTTTAACGCGCTTTAGCCTTTTCAACCCTCACGCAATACATGAGCGCAAGCCATGGATATAGCACTATAGGTGGATTAGTATATGATGGTGGAGGTTTATGTGGAGAAGACAAAAAGGGAGAAAGTCTCACATCGACGCAGCTAATCAACAGGCTATGGAGATGCCCATCAGTTGATGTCAATGCGAGGAGTAGGGATTGCCATGCAACGGATGCACTAGAGCTATAAGTGTATGAAAACTCAAACTGAAAACTAAGTGGGTGTGCATCCAACTTGCTTGCTCATGAAGACCTCGGGCATTTGAGGGAGCCCATCATCAGAATATACAAGCCAAGTTCTATAATGAAAATTCCCACTAGTATATGAAAGTGATAACTCAAGAGACTCTCTATATGAAGAACATGGTGCTACTCTGAAGCACAAGTGTGGTAAAAGGATAGTAACATTGCCCCTTCTCTCTTTTTTCTCTCATTTTTTTATTTTCTCCTTTTTATTTTTTTTATTTTTTTGATGGGCTTCTTTGGCCTCTCTTTTTTATTCGGGCTTCTTTGACCTCTTTTATTTTTCATAAAGTCCGGAGTCTCATCCCGACTTGTGGGGGAATCATAGTCTCCATCATCCTTTCCTCACCGGGGCAATGCTCTAATAATGATGATCATCACACTTTTATTTACTTACAACTCAACATTACAACTCGATATCTAGAACAAAGATATGACTCTATATGAATGCCTCCGGCGGTGTATCGGGATGTGCAATGTTCTAGCGTAGCAATGACATAAAAGTGCACAATCCATGAAAATATCATGCTATCTATCTTACGATCATGCAAAGCAATATGACAATGAATGCTCAAGTCATGTATATGATGATGATGGAAGTTGCATGGCAATATATCTCGGAATGCCTATGGAAATGCCATGATAGGTAGGTATGGTGGCTGTTTTGAGGAAGATATAAGGAGGCTTATGTGTGATAGAGTGTATCATATCACGGGGTTTGGATGCACCGGCGAAGTTTGCACCAACTCTTGAGGTGAGAAAGGGCAATGCACGGTACCGAAGAGGCTAGCAAATTGCGGAAAGGTAAGAGTGCGTATAATCCATGGACTCACATTAGTCATAAAGAACTCATATACTTATTGCAAAATTTTATTAGCCCTCAAAGCAAAGTACTACTACGCATGCCCCTAGAGGGATAGATTGGTAGGAAAAGACCATCACTCGTCCCCGACTGCCACTCATAAGGAAGACAATCAAAGAAACACCCCATGCTTCAAATTTGTCATACAACGGTTACCATATGTGCATGCTACGAGACTTGCAAACCTCAACACAAGTATTTCTCAATTTTACAATTGCTCAACTAGCACGACTCTAATATCACCACCTTTATATCGCAAAACTATTGCAAGGAATCAAACATATCATATTCAGTGATCTACAAGTTTTATGCAGGATTTTATGACTAACCATGTGATTGACCAATTCATGTCATCTCTCTAAATAGATATAAGTGAAGCAAGAGAGTTTAATTCTTTCTACAAAAGATATGCCCACTCTCTAACAAATATAAATGAAGCAAAAGAGCATTCTACAAATGGCGATTTTCTATGTGAGGAGATACAGGCAATCCAAACTTCAAATGATATTCGTGAAGCACATGAAGCATTCTATAAAGCCATACTCAAAAGATTTAAGTGAAGTGCAATGAGAATTCTATAAATCAACCAAGGACTATATCATACCAGCATGGTGCATGAAAGAGAAGTGAAAACTAAATGCAAAAGACGCTCCAAGACTTGCACATATCGCATGAACGAAACGAATCCGAAAACATACCGATACTTGTTGAAGAAAGAGGAGATGCCTTCTGGGGCATCCCCAAGCTTAGACGCTTGAGTCTCCTTGAATATTTACTTGGGGTGCCTTGGGCATCCCCAATCTTGAGCTCTTGCCTCTCTTCCTTTTCCTCATATCGAGACCTCCTCGATCAAACACTTCATCCACACAAAACTTCAACAGGAAACTCGGTAAGATCCATTAGTATAATAAAGCAAATCACCACTCTAAGTACTGTTGCAAACCAATTCATATTTTGTTTTTGCATTGTGTCTACTATAACTTTTCCATGGCTTAATCCACTGATAGAAATTGATAGTTTCACCAAAACAAGTAAACTATGCATCAAAAATAGAATCTGTCAAAAACAGAACAGTCTGTAGCAATCTGAATATTCACCATACTTTCGTAACCCAAAAATTCTACCAAAATTAGGAAAAATAACCAATTTTTACATAAAGACAGTGAAAAAAGAATCAGAACCGTTTGACTTTCCAGTTAAAAATGTAAAATCGAGCACTACAGCCAAAGTTGCTGTCGTGCACCGCACAAACCAACAAGCATTGCAAACATCCTAAAGGCAAACCTTGGCACATTATTTTTATAAAACAATAGAATTGTACAAGGGGATAATTATTTTTGATGAAAAGTTTCTGTAATTAAGATTCACAAAGTTTTCGTGAGCATGAACAAAGTCCAAGGCTAGCTCCCACTTCAACAATGCTTGTCTTTCTCACTTTCACTTTCCTTTTTGAAAAGTTTTAGGTTCCCCCTTTATTTTTATTTTGTTTTCAAACTATATGAAAGCACTAAACAGAAATAAATGACTCTCTAAAACTTCTGGGTTGTCTCCCTGACGCTTTCTTTAAAGCTATTAAGCTAGGCATATAGTGCTCAAGTAATGAATCCACCCGGATCCCAAGGTATATCAAAGACAATTTTAATTAACAATGATTTGTAATTTAGTAGTGAGCACAAAGTAACATAAATCATGCAACAACGAAGTCTAACTCTCTTCCTATGCATCGGCATGTCATAAAAGAACAGTTCATGCACACAAATTAAAGGCCAATGCATAGTATAAACAGTTTCTTGCAATTTTATCATATTGGAAACATAAAGAGGCGGAGATGTAGTTCCTCTCTCATAATAATTGCAAGTAGGAGTAGCAAGCACATCCATATTATATTCATCAAAATCATCATGTGCAACGGTAAAAGGCAACCCATCAATATAATCCTTACTAAGCACAAACTTCTCCGATATAGTGTAGTAGGGAGAATTCAAAAAGATGATAGGACTATCATGCGTGGGTGCAATATATAGCAACGATTTCATGTTTAACATAAGGAACTATAGCAAGTTCATCTCCATAAGCATCATTCATATTGGCATCTTGGCCACAAGCATAGCAAGCATCATCAAAAAGGGATATTTCATATGAATTAAAGGGATCATAACAATCATCATAGCAATCATCCTTCGGTAAGCACGAAGGGGAATTAAACAATGTATGAGTTGAAGAGTTACTCTCATTAGAAGGTGGGCACGGGTGATCAATCCGCTCTTCCTCCTTTTGTTCTTCGCTCTCCTCCTCATCTTTTTCATCCAATGAGCTCACAGTTTCATCAATTTCTTCTTCCATAGACTCCTGCAAAATATTAGTCTCTTCTTGGACAGCGGAGACCTTCTCAATAAATGCATCAATATTGGAGTTATATTCATAATTCTCATAGCAATATTTCAATATAACATAATTTTCAGGCATATAAACATCATCATCAAAAGCTTCATACTTTTCAAACAAAGATTCAATTTCATAGGCACCCTTAAAAGCAACGAATTCTTCTATTTGTTCCACATCATAGTAATCATATATACCATTAGCATAAGAAGCCAAGGTTTTATTATCATTAAATTTGCATGAAAAGGGAAGGTGTGGAGCCTTCATCCTAGAGCAACAAGTAATATCATATCTCAAGCATAGATCCCTAGCATACCAATACAACATATAAACTTGATCCCATAATAGTTTCCCTTTTTGTGTCAGGCGATAATCCCTAAAGTATTCACGTTGATCCAATGTTACTCCCATAACATAATTGAATGGGGTTTTCTCAGGATTATCAAAGTAGTACATAATTTCTTTCACATAACAAGCATCGAGGGTTTTAGGAGGTTCCCCATCTCTATGAGTAGCAAGTAAACCTATTTTTTTGGTATTTTGTGTTCCATATCCATAACTAAAGATAGAGAACAACTTAGAACAACAAATAAAAATTACTTAGTGATAAAGCAAACAAGCACACACGAGAATATTCACCCCATGCTATGACTCCCCGGCAATGGTGCCAGAAAAAGGTCTTGATAACCCGCAAGTATACGGAATAATTGTAGCCTCTTTCGATAAGTAAGAGTGTCGAACCCAACGAGGAGCTAAAGGTAGAACAAATGCTCTCTCAAGCCCTATCTGCCACTGATACGACTCTACGCATGCTTAGTGTTTGCTTTACCTAGAACAAGTATGAAACTAGAAGTACTTTGTAGGTGTGATAGGATAGGTTTGCCAGATAATAAATAACATGTAAATAAAAAGTAGGGGCTGTTTAGATAAATAAGCAATAATAGTAAATATAGCGAGTGTGGAAAAGTGGTGGTAGGAGTTATGGAATTGTCCCTAAGCAATTGACTACTTTACTAGACCGATAGCAAGTTTTATGTGGGAGAGGCCACTGCTAGCATGTCATCCCTGACTTGGAATTCTATGCACTTATGATTGGAACTATTAGAAAGCATCCGCAACTACTAACGTTCATTAAGGTAAAACCCAACCATAGCATTAAGATATATTGGTCCCCCTTCAATCCCGTATGCATCAATTTTTATGCTAGGTTGAAGCTTCTATCACTCTTGCCCTCCAATACATAGTCCTATCAACATACAACTAAACCTATGGTGTGATCCACGCGCGCACTCATATGATGGGCACCAAAGGATAGCAACATAACCACAAGCGAATTAAACCAATCATAGCAATTCATCAATCACCGATAGGACAACGAAAATCTACTCAGACATCATAGGATGGCAACACATCATTGGATAATAATATGAAGCATAAAGCACCATGTTCAAGTAGAGGGTATAGCGGGATGCAGGAGAATGGACCGCTGAATATAGATGGGGGAAGGTGATGGAGACGTTGGTGAAGATGATGGAGGTGTTGGTGAAGATCGTGGTGATGATCATGGCCCCCAGTAGCGCTCCGGCGCCACCAGAAGCAAGGGGGAGAGAGCCCCCCTTCTTCTTCTTCTTCCTTGACCTCCACCCTAGACGGGAGAAGGGTTTCCCCTCTGGTCCTTGGCTCCCATGGCTTGGAAGGGGCGAGAGCCCCTTCGAGATTGGATCTATCTCTCTGTCTCTTTGTGTGTCTGTGTTCCCAGATTCTGCCCCTTCACCGTTTCTTTTATATCTGGAGACCCGTAACTCCGATTGGGGTGAATCTTTCGCCCAGATTTTTCTCATAAAATTAGCTTTCTTGCGGCAAAATAAGGCATCAACTGCCTTACAGGTGGCCCACGAGGGTGCTAGGCGCGCCCATGGGGGGTGCGCCCCCCTGTCTCGTGGCCACCTCGGACACTGTTTCGCATTGATTCTTCCTCCAGAAATTCCCAAATATTCCAAAATAATTCTCCGTCCGTTTTTATCCCGTTTGGACTCCGTTTGATATTGGGTTTCCGCGAAACATAAAACATGCAACAAACAGGAACTAGCACTAGGCACTGGATCAATAGGTTAGTCCCAAAAATAGTATAAAAAGTTGCCAAAAGTATATGAAACTTGAATAATATTGGCATGAAACAATCAAAAATTATAGATACGACGGAGACGTTGTCGGTGTTCTGGGAACGAGGGTCCCCAGACTTGCCTGCCTGCGGCCTGCGGCGTGGCTCAAGTGGGGGCCCAGTGCGGCCCAGCTTCATCAGCTCAAGCTCAAGACCCTCGCGAGGGGCCAAGCCTCGCGAGGCGGACGACAGGAAGCTTCCTCAGGCGCGGCCTCATCAGGCAGGCTTGCGAGGAGGCGGAGAGATCAAGGCAGGGCACCTCGCGAGGAGCCCGTGACGCAAGCCATGACGATCAAGACCAGGCGGGCGCTGGCCTGCGCAGTGTCCTTGTTTCCCCTTCGGTGCAAAGGGGGCAAGCACAGGCCAAGGCATCAGGCAAAGGTTACCGTTTCGGTGCAACAAGACCAAGACTAACGGCAGGATGGAGGTCATTGAGGGAGTCCTAGACTAGGGGGTGTCCGGATAGCCGAACTATCATCATCGGCCGGACTCCAAGACTATGAAGATACAAGATTGAAGACTTCGTCCCGTGTCCGGATGGGACTTTCCTTGGCGTGGAAGGCAAGCTTGGCGATACGGATATGTAGATCTCCTACCATTGTAACCGACTCTGTGTAACCCTAGCCCTCTCCGGTGTCTATATAAACCGGATGGTTTTAGTCCGTAGGACAACAACAATAAGAACAATCATACCATAGGCTAGCTTCTAGGGTTTAGCCTCCTTGATCTCATGGTAGATCTACTCTTGTAACATCCACATCATCAATATCAATCAAGCAGGACGTAGGGTTTTACCTCCATCAAGAGGGCCCGAACCTGGGTAAAACATCGTGTCACTTGTCTCCTGTTACCATCCGCCTAGACGCACAGTTCGGGACCTCCTACCCGAGATCCGCCGGTTTTGACACCGACAGTCATCGTGGAGCCCAGGACGGCGTCATCGTCAGAGCCTTTGGCAACCGAAGACCAACTTTAGTCAGGATAAGTGTACTAGATGTTCCCCTTCAAAATGGCTAATTGTTGGCGCCCTTCCCGCTCATTATTTGGGAAGAGGCCCAGGGCCTCCCTCTGAAAATAGGACTAGCCACCGCAGTGGGAAGGGAGGAGAGAAATCCGGTAGGCATCCAGAGATCGACCAAGGAGAGAGAGAGAGAGAGAGAGAGAGAGAAGCGATTGAACTCTCCCAAGCAGTTCATCGTACCAGCTCAAGAACAGCCCTCGCGAGGCTGTTCTCCCTTTGTACTGTTCATCATCATCCCCTGAGGAAATCCACCACACCACACACTAGAGTAGGGTATTACACCACAACAGTGGCCTGAACCAGTATAAATCTCGTGCCCCTTGTGTGTTCTTCTTTCTAGCCTAGATCCTTTGCGAGACTTTGATAGGTGAGATGGTAGGGGAAAGGTCTTCGTGCGCACCCCAGAGTTTGAACCTCAAGGGTCTGCGGGAACCCGAAATCCGACATTTGGCATGCCAGGTAGGGGTGCACCGGAAACTTTCTTCCGTTGTTCGCGTGTGATCTTCCATTGTGTCCATGGATGACGCTCGCCGAGCTCGCGCCGAGCGTCGGGCTGCTCTCGCCACCCGCGTCGCCCAGACGGCGCCCGTCAGCGGTCGCCCCCATCGTTCCCCGTCACCTACCGCCAATGCTGCCACCGGCCCGGCGGGAACGAGCAGCAGGCCTCGTCCCTCCATCCTTCGGTGCGGCGGGAAGGCCGCACCGCCACCCCATCACTGACTCCAGTCGGTTTGTCGTCCCACGCCCATCGCACCCCCATGGACGCGCACGCTGTGCTGCTCCTGGCGCGTGAGCTCCTGCACTACCGTCCCGTCGACGACCTCTACAAGGACTGGCTCGCTCGCATCACCAAGCTCGTCAGCACCGCAGGGGGCTCTCCCTTGCCACCCCCCTCGCTGCCTCGCCCTCCATCCTACGTAGGAGGCGAGGAGCAGGAGGTGCCTCCGCCACCTCCTCCCCAAGAAGGCGCCCTGGATCCAAGGCGCGCGGCCCCAGGACGATACCCTCCGTGTCCGGCGCCTGCGCGACAAGAAAGGAGCTGCCAAGAAATCCCTCGTCCCCAAGAAGGTGCATGCGTGCTCCCAGCACTGGTGCGCCATGACCGCATCCCTGCGCCACCACATCAAGACCCCGCGCTGCTCCAGGCAACAGTGCACGGGAATCCCCAGGAGCAAGCCCCGCATCAGCAGAGAGCTCCGGTGGCCACTGCAGGCTGTTGCGCCTTCACCACCGAGCTGCGTAGCGTCGCATGGCCCGGCAAGTTCAAGCCGGACCTGCCCCCTCGCTACGACAGCACTGCTGACCATACGGAGTTCCTCCAGCTCTACGAGCTGGGCATCGAAGCCGCCAACGGAGACGAAAAGGTCATGGTGAACTGGTTTCCCATGGCGCTCAAGGATGGTGCCCGCACTGGCTCCTGAACCTGGCTCCTGACACGATCTCCTCCTGGGACGAGATGCGCACCCGCTTCATCGCCAACTTCCAAGGCACTCGCGACCGGCCCCCGGCCATGAGTGACCTGCGCTGCATCAAGCAGCAGCCAGGAGAGACCCTGCAGAAGTACATCCAGGGCTTCAACAACGCTCGCCTCAAGATCCCCAGGGTGACTGAGGAAGTCATCATCTCATCCTTCTCTGATGGCGTGCGTGACATCAAGATGAAAGAGGAGTTGGCCATTCATGAAGACCTGTGCACGTCCATGGAGCTGTTCAACTTGGCGACCAAGTGCGCCAGGGCTGAGGAAGGGCGCCTTAACCTCCTCGAGCTTTCGGCTGCCGATCCAGAAGAGAAGAAGCTCAAGGTCAAGGACGCGAAGCACAAGGGGGCTGCTGTGCTCGCAGCGGAGCCAGACACCAAGCGAGGCAGGGATCAGCCTGAGTCATCCAAGGGCAGCCGGTACTATGTGTACCACGACCTCCACACCCACAACACCAACGAATGCCAAGAGCTCAGGGCTGTGCGAGATGGGCATATCGGCCGATGCCCCGAGCGCAACGACCGGGACTATGGCCGAGGAGGAGGAAGAGGTGGAGGACGATGGGAAGACCGTGGCCCTCACCAAGGGTGGCGTGACCGACCTCGCGAGGACCGCTGGCAGGACCAGCCTCGCGAGGGAGGTTGGAGGGATCAGCCTCGTGAAGATCGCCCTCAAGGCAATGCATGCCTCCTTCCTCTGCCACCACCGCCGAGGAGGAATGAAGACCATCATCAGGACGAGGGGGCTGGGGGCTTGCAGGAGCCGCGTGCAATCGCTTGCATCCTGGGCGGCGCTCAAGCCCCAGCCTCTCAGCGCATCTTCAAGTAGTTTGCTCGCGAGGTGAATGCAGTCCTCCCCAAGCTTGAGGCCACGCGCCCCCTCAGGTGGTCCACGTGCGCTATCACGTTCAGCTCAGCGGATCAGCTCAAGTGCGCAGCAACGGCCGGAGTCCTCCCAATGCTTTGCTCCCCAGTCATCAGCAATGTGCAAGTCACCAAGACCCTCATTGATGGCAGAGCAGGACTCAACGCCCTGTCCATCGAGACATTCAACAATCTCCAAGTGTCGTATGATCAGCTTCAACCAACCAAGCCTTTCTCAGGAGTCACCGATGGTTCCACTGTTCCGATAGGGCAAGTTTGCCTTCCTGTCACCTTTGGGCAGCACAACAACTACCACACCGGGCTCATTGACTTTGATGCCGCCCACATTCGCCTGCCATACAATGCCATACTTGGGTACCCAGCCCTGGCCAAGGTCATGGCAGTGACTCACCACGGCTACGATGTCCTCAAGATGCCAGGGAGTGGTCGAGTCATCACAGTGCCTTGTGAGGAAGTTGTGTTGGAAATATGCCCTAGAGGCAATAATAAATGGTTATTATTATATTTCTTTGTTCATGATAATTGTCTATTATTCATGCTATAACTGTATTATCCGGAAATCGTATTACACGTGTGAATACATAGACCACAACATGTCCCTAGTAAGCCTCTAGTTAACTAGCTCGTTGATCAACAGATAGTCGTGGTTTCCTGACTATGGGCATTGGATGTCGTTGATAACGGGATCACATCATTAGGAGAATGATGTGATGGACAAGACCCAATCCTAAGCATAGCTCAAAGATCGTGTAGTTCGTTTAGCTAGAGCTTTTCCAATTGTCAAGTATCATTCCTTAGACCATGAGATTGTGCAACTCCCGGATACCGTAGGAGTGCTTTGGGTGTGCCAAACGTCACAACGTAATTGGGTGACTATAAAGGTACACTACGGGTATCTCTGAAAGTGTCTGTTGGGTTGGCATGAATCAAGACTGGGATTTGTCACTCCGTATGACGGAGAGGTATCTCTGGGCCCACTCGGTAATGCATCATCGTAATGAGCTCAAAGTGACCAAGTTTCTGGTCATGGGATCATGCATTACGATACGAGTAAAGTGACTTGCCGGTAACGAGACTGAACGAGGTATTGGGATATCGACGATCGAGTCTCGGACAAGTAACGTACCGATTGACAAAGGCAATTGAATACGGGCTTAATTGAATCCTTGACATCGTGGTTCATCCAATGAGATCATCGAGGAGTATGTGGGAGCCAACATGGGTATCCAGATCCCGTTGTTGGTTATTGACCGGAGAGGCTTCTCGGTCATGTCTGCATATCTCCCGAACCCGTAGGGTCTACACACTTAAGGTTCGGTGACGCTAGGGTTGTAGAGATACTAGTATGCAGCAAACTGAAAGTTGTTCGGAGTCCCGGATGAGATCCCAGACGTCACGAGGAGTTCCGGAATGGTCCGGAGGTGAAGAATTATATATAGGAAGTGATGTTTCGGCCATCGGGAAAGTTTCGGGGCTCACCGGTATTGTACCGGGACCACCGGAAAGGTCCCGGGGGTCCACCGGGCGGGACCACCTATCCCGGAGGGCCCCGTGGGCTGAAGTGGGGAGGGAACCAGCCCCTGGTGGGCTGGTGCACCCCCCCCCTTGGGCCCCCCTTGCGCCTAGGGTTGGGAACCCTAGGGGAGGGGGCGCCTCCACTTGCCTTGGGGGGCAAGTTCCCCCCTTGGCCGCCGCCCCCCCTAGGAGATCCCATCTCCTAGGGCCGGCGCCCCCCTGGGGACCCTATATAAAGAGGGGGGAGGGAGGGCAGCCGCACCCTGCATCTTGGCGCCTTCCTCTCCCCTTGCTACACCTCCTCCTCCCGTAGTCGCCTGGCGAAGCCCTGCCGGAACTCTGCTACATCCACCACCACGCCGTCGTGCTGTTGGATCTTCATCAACCTCTCCTCCCCCCTTGCTGGATCAAGAAGTAGGAGACATCACGCTGACCGTACGTGTGTTGAACGCGGAGGTGCCGTCCGTTCGGCGCTAGGATCTCCGGTGATTTGGATCATGACGTGAACGACTCCCTCAACCCCGTTCTCTTGAACGCTTCCGCTCGCGATCTACAAGGGTATGTAGATGCACTCCCCTCTCTCGTTGCTGGATGAACTCATAGATTGATCTTGGTGAACCTAGGAAAAATTTTATTTTATGCAACATTCCCCAACAGTGGCATCATGAGCTAGGTCTATGCGTAGTTCTCTTTGCACGAGTAGAACACAATTTGTTGTGGGCGTAGATGTTGACAACTTTATTGCCACTACTAGTCTTATTTTGCTTCAGCGGTATTGTGGGATGAAGCGACCCGGACCGACCTTACACGTACGCTTACATGAGACAGGTTCCACCGACTGACATGCACTAGTTGCATAAGGTGGCTAGCAGGTGTCTGTCTCTCCCACTTTAGTTGGAGCGGATTCGATGAAAAGGGTCCTTATGAAGGGTAAATAGAAGTTGGCAAATCACGTTGTGGCTTTAACGTAGGTAAGAAAACGTTCTTGCTAGATCACCTATAGAAGCCACGTAAAACTTGCAACAACAATTAGAGGACGTCTAACTTGTTTTTGCAGCAAGTGTTTTGTGATGTGATATGGCCAAAGGATGTGATGAATGATATATGTGATGTATGAGATGATCATGTTCTTGTAATAGGAATCACGACTTGCATGTCGATGAGTATGACAACTGGCTGGAGCCATAGGAGTTGTCTTTATTTTTTTGTATGACCTGCGTGTCATTGAAGAACGTCATGTAAACTACTTTACTTTATTGCTAAATGCGTTAGCCATAGAAGTAGAAGTAGTCGTTGGCGTGACAACTTCATGAAGACACGATGATGGAGATCATGATGATGGAGATCATGGTGTCATGCCGGTGACGAAGATGATCATGGCGCCCCGAAGATGGAGATCAAAGGAGCAATATGATACTGGCCATATCATGTCACTATTTGATTGCATGTGATGTTTATCATGTTTTTCATCTTGTTTACTTAGAACGACGGTAGTAAATAAGATGATCCCTCATAATAATTTCAAGAAAAGTGTTCCCCCTAACTATGCACTGTTGCGAAGGTTCGTTGTTTCGAAGCACCACGTGATGATCGGGTGTGATAGATCCTAACGTTCGAATACAATGGGTGTAAGCCAGATTTACACATGCAATACACTTAGGTTAACTTGACGAGCCTAGCATGTACAGACATGGCCTCGGAACACGGAAGACCGAAAGGTTGAACATGAGTCGTATAGAAGATACGATCAACATGAAGATGTTCACCGGTGATGACTAGTCCATCTCACATGATGATAGGACACGGGCTAGTTGACTCGAATCATGGATCACTTAGATGACTAGAGGGATGTCTATCTGAGTGGGAGTTCATTGTTTGATTAGATGAACTTAATTATCATGAACTTAGTCTAAAATCTTTGCAATATGTCTTATAGATCAAATGGCCCACGCTAATGTTGCCCTCAAATTCAACGCGTTCCTAGAGAAAACCAAGCTGAAAGACGATGGCAGCAACTATACGGACTGGGTCCGGAACTTGAGGATCATCCTCATAGCTGCCAAGAAAGCATATGTCCTAGATGCACCGCTAGGTGAAGCACCCATTTTCCCAGCAACTCAAGACGTTATGAACGCCTGGCAGTCGCGTAGTGATGATTACTCCCTGGTTCAGTGCGGCATGCTTTACAACTTAGTACCGGGGCTCCAAAAGCGTTTTGAGCAGCACGGAGCATATGAGATGTTCCAAGAGCTGAGAATGGTTTTCCAAGCTCACACCCGGGTCGAGAGATATGAAGTCTCCGACAAGTTCTACAGTTGTAAGATGGAGGAGAATGGTTCTGTCAGCGAGCACATACTCAAAATGTCTGGGTTGCACAACCGCTTATCTCAACTGGGAGTTAATCTCCGGATGATGCAGTGGTCGACAGAATCCTCTAGTCGCTCCCACCAAGCTACAAGAGCTTTGTGATGAACTTCAATATGCAGGGGATGGAAAAGACCATTCCTGAAGTATATTCAATGCTGAAATCAGCGGAGGTGGAGATCAAAAAGGAACATCAAGTGTTGATGGTGAATAAAACCACTAAGTTCAAGAAAGGCAAGGGTAAGAAGAACTTCAAAAAGGACGGCAAGGGAGTTGTCGCGCCTGGTAAACCAGTTGCCGGGAAGAAGTCAAGTAATGGACCCAAGCCTGAAACTGAGTGCTTTTATTGCAAGGGAAGCGGACACTGGAAGCGGAACTGCCCCAAGTACTTAGCGGACAAGAAGGCCGGTAAAACCAAAGGTATATGTGATATCATGTAATTGATGTGTACCTTACCAGTGCTCGTAGTAGCTCCTGGGTATTTGATACCGGTGCGGTTGCTA
This sequence comes from Triticum aestivum, assembly GCF_018294505.1. NCBI lineage: Eukaryota > Viridiplantae > Streptophyta > Magnoliopsida > Poales > Poaceae > Triticum > Triticum aestivum. Next base: position 28,114,824 of record NC_057807.1, on the reverse strand, counting down.
ACATTTGTAACTCAAAGCAGGAGCTGCGGAATAAGCGGAGACTGGCGAAGGACGAGGTGACGATGCGCGTCGGGAATGGTTCCAAGGTCGATGTGATCGCCGTCAGCACACTACCTCTACATTTACCTACGGGATTAGTTTTGAACCTCAATAATTGTTATTTAGTACCAGCTTTGAGCATGAACATTGTATCAGGATCTCGTTTAATTCGAGATGGCTACTCATTTAAATCCGAGAATAATGGTTGTTCTATTTATATGAGTGATATGTTTTATGGTCATGCCCCGCTGGTGAATGGTTTATTCTTAATGAATCTCGAGCGTAATGTTACACATATTCATAGTGTAAATACCAAAAGATGTAAAGTTGATAACGATAGTCCCACATACTTGTGGCACTGCCACCTTGGTCACATTGGTGTCAAGCGCATGAAGAAGCTCCATGCTGATGGACTTTTGGAGGCTCTAGATTATGAATCGTTTGACACATGCGAGCCATGCCTCATGGGTAAGATGACCAAGACTCCGTTCTCTGGAACAATGGAGCGAGCAACCAACTTATTGGAAATCATACATACTGATGTGTGTGGTCTAATGAGCGTTGAGGCTCGCGGAGGATATCATTATGTTCTCACTCTCACTGATGACTTGAGTAGATATGGGTATGTCTACTTGATGAAACGCAAGTCTGAGACCTTTGAAAAGTTCAAGGAATTTCAGAATGAGGTAGAGAATCAACGTGACCAAAAGATAAAGTTCTTGCGATCAGATCGTGGGCGTGAATATTTAAGTCATGAATTTGGTACACACTTAAGGAAATGTGGAATCGTTTCACAACTCACGCCGCCTGGAACACCTCAGCGAAATGGTGTGTCCAAATGTCATAATCGCACTCTATTGGATATGGTGTGATCTATGATGTCACTTACCTATTTACCGCTATCATTTTGGAGGTATGCTCTAAAGACAGCTACATTCACTTTAAATAGAGCACCGTCTAAATCCATTGAGATGACACCGTATGAATTATGGTTTGGGAAGAAACCTAAGTTGTCGTTTCTAAAAGTTTGGGGATGTGATGCTTATGTCAAGAAACTTCAACCTGAGAAGCTCGAACCCAAGTCGGAAAAATGCGTATTCATAGCATACCAGGAGGAAACCATAGGTTATACTTTCTACTTAAGATCCGAAGGCAAGATCTTTGTTGCCAAGAACGGATCCTTTCTGGAGAAAGAGTTTCTCTCGAAAGAATTAAGTGGGAGGAAAGTAGAGCTTGATGAAGTACTGCCTCTTGAAACAGTAAGTAGCGCAGCTCAGGAAGATGTTCATGTGGTGCCTGCTCCGACAAGAGAGGAGGTTAATGATGATGATCAAGATACTTCGGATCAAGCTCTTACTGAACTTCGAAGGTCCACAAGGACACGTTCCGTACCAGAGTGGTACGGCAACCCTGTCTTAGAAATCGTGTTGTTAGACAATGGTGAACCTTCGAACTATGAAGAAGCGATGGCGGGCCCAGATCCAACAAATGGCTTGAAGCCATGCAATCCGAGATAGGATCCATGTATGAAAACAAAGTGTGGACTTTGACAGACTTGCCTCATGATCATCGGGCGATAGAAAACAAATGGATCTTTAAGAAGAAGACGGACGCGGATGGTAATGTTACCATATATAAAGCTCGACTTGTCGCTAAGGGTTATCAACAAGTTCAAGGGATTGACTACGATGAGACATTCTCTCTAGTAGCGAAGCTGAAGTCCGTCCGAATCATGTTAGCAATTGCCGCATACTATGATTATGAGATATGGCAAATGGACATCAAAACGGCATTCCTTAACGGTCACCTTAAGGAAGAACTGTATAGGATGAAGCCGGAAGGTTTTGTCGACCCTAAGAATGCTAACAAGGTATGCAAGCTCCAGCGCTCAATCTATGGGCTGGTGCAAGCATCTCGGAGTTGGAACATTTGCTTTAATGACATGATTAAAACGTTTGGGTTTATGCAGACTTATGGAGAAGCCTGCGTTTACAAGAAAGTGAGTGGGAGCTCTATAGCATTTCTCATATTATATGTGGATGACATACTTTTGATGGGAAATGATATAGAACTTTTGGACAGCATAAAGGCCTACTTGAATAAGTGTTTTTTAATGAAGGACCTTGGAGAAGCTGCTTACATATTAGGCATCAAAATCTATAGAGATAGGTCAAGACGCCTCATAGGTCTTTCACAAAGCACATACCTTGATAAGATATTGAAGAAGTTCAATATGGATCAGTCCAAGAAGGGGTTCTTGCCTGTGTTGCAAGGTGTGAAATTGAGCTCAGCTCAATGCCCGACCACGGCAGAAGATAAAGAAGAGATGAGTGTCATCCCCTATGCCTCAGCCATAGGATCTATCATGTATGCGATGACCTATACCAGACTTGATATAAACCTTGCCGTAAGTTTGGTAGGAAGGTACCAAAGTAATCCCGGCAAGGAACACTGGACAGCGGTCAAGAACATCCTTAAGTACCTGAAAAGGACTAAGGACATGTTTCTCGTATATGGAGGTGACGAAGAGCTCGTCGTAAAGGGTTACGTCAACGCTAGATTCGACATAGATCTGGATGACTCTAAGTCACAAACTGGATACGTGTATATTTTGAATGGTGGGGCAGTAAGCTGGTGCAGTTGCAAGCAGAGCGTCGTGGCGGGATCTACATGTGAAGCGGAGTACATGGCAGCCTCGGAGGCAGCGCATGAAGCTATCTGGGTGAAGGAGTTCATCACCGACCTAGGAGTCATACCCAATGCGTCAGGGCCAATCACACTCTTTTGTGACAACACTAGAGCTATTGCACTTGCCAAGGAGCCCAGGTTTCACAAGAAGACCAGGCACATCAAGCGTTGCTTCAACTCCATACGTGAAAATGTTCAACATGGAGACATAGATATTTGTAAAGTACATACGGACCTGAATGTAGCAGATCCGTTGACTAAACCTCTCCCTAGGGCAAAAAATGATCAACACCAGAACGCAATGGGTGTTTGATTCATCACAATGTAACTAGATTATTGACTATAGTGCAAGTGGGAGACTGTTGGAAATATGCCCTAGAGGCAATAATAAATGGTTATTATTATATTTCTTGGGTCATGATAATTGTCTATTATTCATGCTATAACTGTATTATCCGGAAATCGTAATACACGTGTGAATACATAGACCACAACATGTCCCTAGTAAGCCTCTAGTTGACTAGCTCGTTGATCAACAGATAGTCATGGTTTCCTGACTATGGGCATTGGATGTCGTTGATAACAGGATCACATCATTAGGAGAATGATGTGATGGACAAGACCCAATCCTAAGCATAGCTCAAAGATCGTGTAGTTCGTTTAGCTAGAGCTTTTCCAATTGTCAAGTATCATTCCTTAGACCATGAGATTGTGCAACTCCCGGATACCGTAGGAGTGCTTTGGGTGTGCCAAACGTCACAATGTAACTGGGTGACTATAAAGGTACACTACGGGTATCTCCGAAAGTGTCTGTTGGGTTGGCACGAATCGAGACTGGGATTTGTCACTCCGTATGACGGAGAGGTATCTCTGGGCCCACTCGGTAATGCATCATCATAATGAGCTCAAAGTGACCAAGTGTCTGGTCACGGGATCATGCATTACGGTACGAGTAAAGTGACTTGCCGGTAACGAGACTGAACGAGGTATTGGGATACCGACGATCGAGTCTCGGGCAAGCAACGTATCGATTGACAAAGGGAATTGAATACGGGGTTAATTGAATCCTTGACATCATGGTTCATCCGATGAGATCATCAAGGAGTATGTGGGAGCCAACATGGGTATCCAGATCCCGTTGTTGGTTATTGACCGAAGAGGCTTCTCGGTCATGTCTGCATATCTCCCGAACCCATAGGGTCTACACACTTAAGGTTCGGTGATGCTAGGGTTGTAGAGATATTAGTATGCAGCACACTGAAAGTTGTTCGGAGTCCCGGATGAGATCCCGGACGTCACGAGGAGTTTCGGAATGGTCCGGAGGTGAACAATTATATATAGGAAGTGCTGTTTCGGCCATCGGGAAAGTTTCGGGGGTCACCGGTATTGTACCGGGACCACCGGAAGGGTCCCGGGGGTCCACCGGGTGGGACCACCTATCCCGGAGGGCCCCGTGGGCTGAAGTGGGGAGGGAACCAGCCCCTGGTGGGCTGGTGCGCCGCCCCTTGAGCCCCCCTTGCGCCTAGGGTTGGGAACCCTAGGGGAGGGGGCGCCTCCACTTGTGTTGGGGGGCAAGTTCCCCCCTTGGCCGCCGCCCCCCTAGGAGATCCCATCTCCTAGGGCTGGCGCCCCCCCTCTGGACCCTATATAAAGAGGGGGGAGGGAGGGCATCCGCACCCTGCATCTTGGCGCCTCCCTCTCCCCTTGCTACACCTCCTCCTCCCGTAGTCGCTTGGTGAAGCCCTGTCGGAACTCTGCTGCATCCACCACCACGCCGCCGTGCTGCTGGATCTTCATCAACCTCTCCTCCCCCCTTGCTGGATCAAGAAGGAGGAGACGTCACGTTGACCGTACGTGTGTTGAACACGGAGGTGCCGTCCATTCGGTGCTAGGATCTCTGGTGATTTGGATCACGACGTGAACGACTCCCTCAACCCCGTTCTCTTGAATGCTTCCGCTCACGATCTACAAGGGTATGTAGATGCACTCCCCTCTCTCGTTGCTGGATGAACTCATAGATTGATCCTGGTGAGCGTAGGAAAAATTTTATTTTATGCAACGTTCCCCAACAAAGGGATGCAGTGTGTTCCCTTGAGCGCGCCTTCCAAGCCGCAGCAATCAAAGACCCAGATCATAGGAGCGAAAGACTCCCCGAGGCGGTTCCTAAGAAGAAGAAGGCTTCACCTGGCCCAAAACCTCATGAGGCAGGCACCTCCGGGGGCGTTGCGTCAGGATCCGCGCCCGTTCAAGGGGCGCCACCCTCTGTCGCATAGGAAGGCACGCCCAGCGCCCTCCTCGGGCAGGGCACGGGGGCTCTTTCTTGGAGAGCCACCGACTTTGCCAAGATCACAAGGGAGGCGCTCGGGCACCACTTGGAGGCGTGCTTCAAGGCACATTTCCCTCGGGAAGGTATGAAGCAAGGAGGACCAAACCCTCAGGAGTTCATCACGAGGAACATTCAGGAGCTACAGGACTCAAGAGTCATGCGCGGCAGCCACCGCCTACCCGCCGCAGCCCCACATCCAGGCGAGGATGGAGGGCTGCGCGTCTGCAACGACGTACCAGGGCTCAACCGAGCCGCGTCCTAAGAGCGCCTCTGGCCTTCACGCGTGGGGCGCTGCGAGGGCCCACCTCACAGCTACATTTGCATGCCCTTCGGCCTGTCGAACGCGGTCGCAGCTCATCAGCGCCTGCTGAAGAGCATTCTGGAGGCTCAGGAGGTTAGGCATCACGCGGTCCTGGCGGAGATGGAGATGGCCCTCAAAGATCCACCTGTGCCCCCGGAGCCTCCCAAGGCTCCAGGCCCCGGAGGCTCGTGAGGGTCGGCTTCCTCACCGCGCGTCGTCCGCTACTTCAGCATCACTTCATCTCCAATGGTATCAGGTGACATCTTTCAAAGTTCCATTTTCAGCTGGGAGCGCCCTCAGGGCTGCATCATTCCCAGGTCGCGTGGGTCTGTCCCTGTGGCATGTATCCATTTTGCTTATGCTCTTTACCTACCTAGTTGGGGGCGCCCCTCGGGCTGCATTATCCCCAAGCTGCTCGGGCCTGACCTAGTAGCGTTTGCCTTTTCTGCATCTATCTAAATGGATTTGCTCCTTCATGCTTAACATGCTTGACCTAATCGCCTGCTCGATTGACACCTACCTTTGGAGCCGCTCGCTCTGGCACCGCACTTGCGCACGGGTCCGTCCCTGCAACGCCAATAAATCTGAGTGGTCGAGCTCTGGCCGCGGCAGCCCTGCAAGGTGCCACCTCGCCAGGCCCTCAGTGCCCTAGTCACTCCCTCGGAGCGACCAATCGTTGGCTGGCAACCGTGACAACAGACCTTGCTTCGTCTCTTGATTGGTATGCAGGACCTACTCCACAAGTACCATTGGGGACGTCGCAAGCTCTCTCTCCCTCTCTCAGGCATGATCCGCTCGCGTGTTAAAAGGGGGCGCCTGAGCATCGCGACTCATGGGCTCTTACTGGCTCTCTAGCCCTCACCCCCTGGCCTTGACCCACGGCATTGTGACCTGTCATACCAGCGGCGGCTGAGCTCGCTCGAGGGCCGGGACCTGAGGACGTAGAGCATGAAGGAAAGTGTGGGGGAGAGGGAATAAGCTTGCAAGGACCTAACTCGGCAACACCTCAGCTGCCGCCACGCAGGCCCGATGCTTCACCGAAAACTACTCCAAACCCACCAGATAAGTCACGCGAAAACTGATTCGACTCAGCGCTAAACCTCCTCCTAGTGCAGCTCTGTCACGGCAACATTGCCTACCTTTCTTGCCCAGCGAAGGCTGCTTGAGCGCTAAAGGGGACTGTTGGTGTCAAAACCGGCGGATCTCAGGTAGGGGGTCCCGAACTGTGCGTCTAGGCGGATGGTAACAGGAGACAAGGGACACGATGTTTTACCCAGGTTCGGGCCCTCTTGATGGAGGTAAAACCCTACATCCTGCTTGATTGATATTGATGATGTGGATGTTACAAGAGTAGATCTACCACGAGATCAAGGAGGCTAAACCCTAGAAGCTAGCCTATGGTATGATTGTTGTTATTGTTGTTATCCTACGGACTAAAACCATCCGGTTTATATAGACACCGGAGAGGGCTAGGGGTACACAGAGTCGGTTACAATGGTAGGAGATCTACATATCCGTATCGCCAAGCTTGCCTTCCACGCCAAGGAAAGTCCCATCCAGACATGGGACGAAGTCTTCAATCTTGTATCTTCATAGTCTTGGAGTCCGGCCGATGATGATAGTTCGGCTATCCGGACACCCCCTAGTTCAGGACTCCCTCAGGGACCTCCTGAGCATCGCGACTCAGGGGCTCTTACTGGACCTCGGGCCGCTCACCTCCTGGCCTTGACCACGGCATCCCGACCTGGCATACCAGCGACGGCTGAAGCCTGCCTAGGGACCGGGACCTGTCAGCATAGAGCACCAAGCCCTCGTGATGAAAGAAAGGGGGAGCCGAGCCGGGACAGGACAAGCATCTCGCATCGATTCATGATAAAGATATAATATTCACAGAAGACATGACCAGCGCCTTACATACCCCCGCGGGGTGGTGTTTCAATTCCTTGCAGGGAACAAAAGGTGCTAATCCTAAGGGACGCTAACTACGCGCGCCTCCGCAGGAGACGCCGTCATCAACAGTGGGCCATCAGGCACCGGCCAACCCCATCCAGATCAATGGCGTCGGCGGCCTGATGCAGCTGCCCTGCTCCAGGAGCGACACGAGCCCAAGGGCTCGTAGCTGTCGTCACTCGTCTCCGGAGTCGCGTGAAGCTCGGCGGAGTCGCTGGACCCCCCGGCTCCTCCACTGCTGCCTGAGGAGCTGCCGGGGAAGCGGAGGGCAGGCCTGGTCCTTGCCACGGCGATGCTCCGGCCGCCTTCCTTGGGGCAGCATTCCAGCCGGCGTTCTTCCGTGTCGAAGACCTTGAAGAACATCAAGGAGGCGCCATCGCATTCAAGCACCTATGGGGGCGCCTGCCACTCACGTTGTCTATCGCGTGTCAGGAGACATTCCCGTTGACGACGAGGTGCCTATGGTGACTTCATAAATTTCAAGATGATATGCCGGCTCAGTCTTTTGGAGGTGCTCATAGGGGTAGGGTGTGCGTGTGTGCATTCATAGGGGTGAGTGTATGCACGTGTATATGAGCGCTTGCGTCTGTACTGTGTCAAAAAAACATAAATGCGTGTCAAAAAGAGACTAGTCAGTATACTCAATATTGCGCACCTCGGAGAGGAAAACGAGAGAACTACGTATTTATTTACGGTGCAGATTCACTCATTTTGCTCCATATGTACTCCGTCTCGGTGTAGTCTAGTCACTTGTTGAAATCTCTAGATAGGCAAATACTCCTTTCTGGCTTACAGGGCTATACTAGAAAGTACGTACTACAATAGTGGGCTCACATAGCAATTTTGTCTCATGCAAGAGCCTGGCTATATGCGTGCTCCAATGTTCGCAACTGCCATATTCAGGTTGCGCTTGGCTCTTCGCCTCTTCGAGAAGACGAACAATGATGTTACTACTACTGCTTCTACAGTGTCGAATCCACTGTTGCATGTCCGTCCACCGCGAGCGGGAGGGATAGCTTGTTGTAGTAGTACTATATAATCAAAAGCCTGTCCTCGTTTGCGAGCAACCGCGCGCATGGGTGAGGGAGAAGGCGTGTAGTAGTAAAATCAAGCTTCTCCTCATTGTACGAGTTGACACGACACATCATAGCACTAGCCCCACATGCTTGCCTCTAAACTTGGCTGAAAGACCCGCAGTGTACAATATATTTGCTGCAACCTCTAACATTTACCTGCCACAAATTAAAATATATATTCCTGTCTTGACCAGATGAGCGTGCAAACTACAATCACCAGGATGACATGTAGGGCCAGAAGACTATTTTAATTGAAAAAAACTTCGAGACGGCCACATAGCATGGAGCCGACCCCAACGATTTTAAGCTTACACGCACGGTACATGCTATCCTAGACTACTCTACACATGAAACTGCCACACGAGCGTCCGGGCTGCGCTTGGCTCTTCGCCTCTTCGGGAATTCGAACAATGATGGAGTACTACTGCACTGGAGGAGTACTACAGTACACTTCTGGCCATCTGACACCGATTGAATTGCTGCATGTCCACCGCGTGCGGGAGGGAGAGCGTGTAGCGAAAGCTTCTCCTAGTCGTGCCAGCCACCATGCTCATGGGCGAGGGAGGGACGCTCCTGCCTTTGCGTGTATGACAGGTGGGTCCAACAGGTGGGCGGCCAATCTGTCATACAGCCAAAGGCAGGTGTAATTAAGTCCGCGAGGGAGAGGATAACCAAAATTCTCGTTGATGTACGAGTTGACGCGACACATCAAAGCACTGCACTCAATCTATTTCAATAATTTGCGTTTACCAATGCATTAATTACAACGCATGCATGCATGCCGTGACTCTCCTTTTGATACTTGCATGTGTTGATTTTAATGCACCTTGAAGTAGTATAAATATGTGACGGTAAAGCTTTGTAAGTAATGCCCCGGCCCTAAAGCGAGAGATGGTTGTGCACGAGGAGGGCGAGATCATGCAGACAGAACAGGACCCGACGATGGAGCTCTCTAAGGTCTCGATGGACCTCACCGTGCTCCACTACCCCTTGTGCCTCCGCCCCTTGACGCCTCCAGTGTATGAAGTTCGAATACACCTTGTCCGTTCGGCTGATCGAGCAAGGTGCAGGTTTCTTGATTGATGTGTTGTTCGATTGATTTCTGCGGTGCAAGGGAGGGCACCTGGCCTGTGCAGACTGCCGCGTCGAGCGCCCCAAGAACCAGCGGCAGTGCCAGAAGTGCGAGTGCGGCGGTGGCTTCGACGTGCGGAACACGGCGGTGGACATCATGCTTTCGTCGGTGAGGGTGGAGTGCCCACACGAAGGCTGTGGCTCTATGTCACTTACCACAAGCTCATCGATCACCAGAGCGTGTGTCCGCTCGCGCCCTGCAAATGCCCCGTGCCCGTCTGTGGCTACGAAGGCCCGCCGCCGGCGCTCTACCACCACATCAGCACCGCGCATCCCATGCCCGTGCATAGGATCCAGTACGGCAAGGTGCTCCAGCTGCAAGTGCCACTGTTAGAGCCACGGCTCTTGCTGTTCGCGGAGGAGGATGGGCGCGCATTTTTCTTGGTTGGCGGCGTGCTCATCATCGGTGCTCCTATCGCCGTGTCGGTCATCTGCATCAAAGCGGGGGCTTCCCCATTGCCGCACTACGTGGCCAAGCTGTGGGTGAACGGCCCGCCGGGGGAACCCAAAGGCACGACTGACACCGTCAAGGTGGAAATGGAGGTGACAAGCAGCAAGGATCCTGGCAACATCACCGTGCAGGAGCTGACCTTCTTCATAGTTCCGCCCAAGCTGCTGGCCAGGACTAAGCTGGTGTTCCTCCACATTCAGATTGACAAGCTCAACTCCTAAATGTTTCTACAGTGCCTTCTGTTTATCTTAGTAATATGCAAATATGGGGATTAGCTCAGTCTACTTTAGCTTAAGAAATGGTGGGTTTTGGTGGCGATGCAGCAATTACTTCGACATCATATCAGTAATTTCCAACAGTCGAACGGATATTTTGTGTCTGTTGGATATAAAGTTCCTTTGGGTAAGAAGTACTACTTGTCATCATAATGGATAAAAGGAGATGTATGTAGACGTATTTTTGTTCTAGATACGTCCCTTTTTATCCATTTTGATAACAATTACTCCCTCCGTTCCACAATACATGCCTTCCATTTGTCAAAATATAGATGTATCTAGACATGTTTTAGTATATAGGTACATCCATTTTTGGACAAATGGAAGTCAAGTACTCCCTCCATTCGGAATTACTCGTCCAAGAAATGAATGTATCTAGATGTATGTTAGTTGTAGATACATCCATTTTTTGTGACAAGTAATTCGAACGGAGGGAGTAGCATTTTGGAACGAAGGGAGTATTTGCTTGTTTGTTCACGAAGTGTTTCATACTTGTGCGAGTTGACGCGACACATCAAAGTAGTAGTACTACTAGTAGTACTCCCTCCGACCCTAATTTCTCTACGCATAAGTCGAGGCGCAGATACCAAGCAGGGCCTAGTTGTGTTGGACAACTCACCGGACTGCGCACCAGGTAGACGAAGCTTGTGTCGTGTTGGTGCCATGTGCGGCCCGCACATTAACCAAAACCTCGCGCCTCTAGCTGCCTCCGCGTTTTAAACTTCTCAATCTCAAGGCCAAGGAGCAACATGAATCCTATGATAGAGCCAATCGGATGGTTGAGAACACTACAATTCATAGCTACAAATGCGTGTGTGACTCCCAGATGCAGGGGTCGGGGTCATCATCCTCCTTTTCGAGAAAAAACAGATGCGTGTGTGAGAGGACGAGTGCGTCCGTGCACCTCTTCTCTTCCTGTATAACGTACTAAACTCAGAGTACAAGTGTATGTGGGTGGCATCGACCTAGGGAGCTAGAGATGGTGCGCGCAAGAAGTCCCAAGAGATAGGTTAAATGCGTCTGGAAAAAAGACTAGCCTATAGCTCGCCACGCGGCTATTCCTTCGAACGCCCCAATAACTGTAAGATATGTATCCGACGGTGACAGTTATTGCACGTACATAGTAGTAGAAAAAGAACTACCATGGCATATGCTACACCACGGCCGAGAACACGTGCCCACATTATGCCATCCGGGAATAGTGCCGCACTTCAAAACAAGTACCGTCAATAAATTTTGAGCTTGCATCTCGTCACATTCCAAATTACTACTACTACCATGCTATATTGAATTGCAAACCTGTTCACACCGATCACAACCTAAACGGTTTCCCACTTAGGAGCGTATTAGTACTCAGTTATAAATACTACTATGCCAAGATGACTGCACATTCCTCCTCAACTCCTCATCCACAAAAACAAACAAGTCATTCAACATCCTTCCCTTGCGCCTGCCATGGCCAGCGTGAGTTATGGGTCGAGAGATTACCACCAGGGAGAGGCAAGCATGGAAGCGGAAGCATGAGAGATATCCTGCCTCGCCGTGAAAGCAGCCAACATGTCCCGCCACGCAGAAGTAGCAGCACAGAGGTCCTGTCGCGCCGCCGAAGCAGCACGGAGGTCCCGCCGCGCCGTCAATGCAGCAGACTGGTCCGGCCGCGCTGCGGAAGCAGCAGAGATGTCCCACCACACCGCGAATGCAGAAGAAATGTCCTGCCGCGCCGCGGCAGCCTGGGAAAATGTCTCGCGGGCAGGCGACGACTCTTACAGGCGCATGTGCGAACGTCCATAGCCAAATGGATCAGACCTCCGGCTGGGCGAGGTTGCAGGATGACATGAAAGCCACGTTTGAACAGGCTACCGGCGTTATTCAGCAACTAAGGGAGGGAAATGAGAGGCTCCGGGCTGAGCGCGACCTGTTAAGGGCGAAGATCGTCCGAAGTGCAGACCAGCAGGAGGAGACCAGTGCCTTGTTGAAGAGGACTGGTGTTGTCGTCAAGAAACTTATGGACGAGAATGACATGCTCCGCATCGAGCGCCAAAGGCTGGTGGAGGATGATGACCCACAAGTGTAGGGGATCTATCATAGTCCTTTCGATAGGTAAGAGTGTCGAACCCAACGAGGAGCAGAAGGAAATGACAAGCGGTTTTCAGTAAGGTATTCTCTGCAAGCATTGAAATTGTAGGTAACAGATAGTTTTGTAATAAAATAATTTGTAACGGGTAACAAGCAATGAAAGTAAATAAGGTGCATCAAGGTGGCCCAATCCTTTTTGTAGCAAAGGACAAGCTTGGACAAGTTGCTATATGAGAAAAGCGCTCCCGAGGACACATCGGAATTATCGTCAAGCTAGTTTTCATCACGCTCATATGATTCGCGTTTGTTACTTTGATAATTTTATATGTGGGTGGACCAGTGCTTGGGTACTACCCTTTCTTGGACAAGCATCCCACTTATGATTAACCCCTATTGCAAGCATCCGCAACTACAAAAGAAGTATTAAGGTAAACCTAACCATAGCATGAAACATGTGGATCCAAATCAGCCCCTTACGAAGCAACGCATAAACTAGGGTTTAAGCTTCTGTCACTCTAACAACCCATCATCTACTTATTACTTCCCAATGCCTTACTCTAGGCCCAAACAATGGTGAAGTGTCATGTAGTCGACGTTCACATAACACCACTAGAGGATAGACAACATACATCTTATCAAAATATCGAACGAATACCAAATTCACATGACTACTTATAGCAAGACTTCTCCCATGTCCTCAGGAACAAACGTACTACTCACAAACCATATTCATGTTCATAATCAGAGGGGTATTGATATGCATTAAGGATCTGAACATATGATCTTTCACCAAATAAACCAACTAGCATCAACTATAAGGAGTAATCAACACTACTAGCAACCCACAGGTACCAATATGAGGTTTTGGTACAAAGATTGGATACAAGACATGAACTAGGGTTTGAGAGGAGATGGTGCTGGTGAAGATGTTGATGGAGATTGACCCCTCCCGATGAGAGGATCGTAGGTGATGACGATGGTGATGATTTGCCCCTCCCGGAGGGATGTTTCCCCGGCAGAATAGCTTCGCCGGAGCCCTAGATTGGTTCCGCCAAGGTTCCGCCTCGTGGCGGCGAAGTTTCGTCCCGTAAGCTTGCTTATGATTTTTTCCAGGGTAAAAGACTTCATATAGCAGAAGATGGGCACCGGAGGCCTGTTAGGGCGCCCACGAGGCAGGGGGTGCGCCCTAGGGGGGTGGGCGCGCCCCCACCCTCGTGAACAGGGTGTGGGCCCCCTGACGCTGATTCCTTCACCAGTATTTTTTATTAATTCCAAAAATGACTTTCATGGAGTTTTAGGACTTTTGGAGCTGTGCAGAATAGGTCTCTAATATTTGCTCCTTTTCCAGCCCAGAATCCCAGCTGCCGGCATTCTCCCTCTTCATGTAAACCTTGTAAAATAAGAGAGAATAGCCATAAGTAGTGTGACATAACGTGTAATATCAGTCCATAATGCAATAAATATCGATATAAAAGCATGATGCAAAATGGAAGTATCAACTCCCCCAAGCTTAGACCTCGCTTGTCCTCAAGCGGAAGCCGATATCGAAAAATACGTCCACATGTTTAGAGATAGAGGTGTCGGTAAAATAAAATACGAACATGAGGGCATCATGATCATTCTTATAACAGCAACATATATATTTTTTGTCATATGATTTCTTATGCTCAAGTAACAATCTATTCACAATGTCAAGTATGGTTCAGAAACTTCATTGAGAACTAACAAACTATAATCTCAGTCATTGAGGCAATTGCAATTTATCATAACATAGGAAAGAGTCAACATAAGAGCTTTTCAGCAAGTCCACGTACTCAACTATCATTTAGTATTCCACAATTGCTGACACTCATGCAATACTTATGGTTATGGAGTTTTAATCAGACACAGAGAAAGATAGGGGCTTATAGTGTTGCCTCCCAACGTTTTACCTCAAGGGTAATGTCCACAATAATAGTTCATGCTAACTTACATCCTATTGGATATATATATCAGGATCTTTCCAACATGAGGTGCTTGCCAAAGGATAAAATAAAAAGGAAAGGTGAAGATCACCTTGACTCTTGCATAAAGTAAAAGATAGGCCCTTCGAAGAGGGAAGCAGAGGTTGTCATGTGCTTTTATGGTTGGATGCACGAAATCTTAATGCAAAAGAACGTCACTTTATATTGCCACTTGTGATATGAACCTTTATTATGCAGTCCGTCGCTTTTATTACTTCCATATCACAAGATCGTACAAAGCTTATTTTCTCCACACTAATAAGTCATACATATGTAGAGAGCAATTTTTATTGCATGCAACATGACAACTTACTTGAAGGATCTTACTCAATCCATAGGTAGATATGGTGGACTCTCATGGCAAAATTGGTTTAAGGGTATTTCGGAAACACAAGTAATTTTTACTTGGTGCAAGGAATTTGTCTAGCATGAGGGGGAAAGGCAAGCTCAACATGTTGGACGATCCATGACAATATACTTTAACTAAGATGTGAGAAAGCATAACCCATTATGTTGTCTTCCTTGTCCAACATCAACTCTTTTAGCATGTCATATTTAATGAGTGTTCACAATTATAAAAGATGTCCAAGATAGTATATTTTCATGTGAGAACCTCTCTTTCTTTATTACTTCCTATTAATTGCAACGATGACCAAAACTGTGTTTGCTAACTCTCAACAACTTTTATGCCTCATACTCTTTATGTGTGAAGTCATTACTATCCATAAGATCAACATGGTCTATTTTATTTCTATTTATTCTTTCTATTTTCTCAAGATCATAGCAAGATAGCAAAGCCCTTGACTCAACACTAATCTTTATTATAAATAGCTCATGGACTCGATTACATAGAGGAATCACAAAGCAAAACTCAAAACTAATTCATACCAAAACTTTATTCTACTAGATCAAAATATTACCAAAAGGATCGAACTAAGAAAAACTGTAAAGATAGGAGTGTGATGGTGATACGATACCGGGGCACCTCCCCCAAGCTTGGCAGTTGCCAAGGGGAGTGCCCATACCCATGTGATTATGTCTCCTTTGCTGGTGAAGAAGGTGGTGGTGTTGATGATGTAGGCTTGTCCTCCATCTTCCAAGGCATAGGCTCCCCATCATAGAAAGATGATCGAGTCTTCGGGATCCTCAAATCTGCAGCCAAACTCATCCTTTTGAATCTATATTCATACTCACAGTTTTGGTTTTGCAGGTCATAGATTTGGGCTTGGAGGTGCTCAATTTTCTCTTGAAGCTTGAAGATGGTCTCCTCAATGTTCTTGGTCTCTAGCTTGTGCTTGTTGGTGAACTCCACGATCATCATGTGGTTGGAGTTGAGTCCACGTTCCACCATCCCTTGGCACTTGAAAACTTGTTGCTCCATTGCTTCGAGTTTTGTCTCCACGCTTTCGGTCCTCCTTGGTCCCTCAACATCGCGGATGTGCAGCACCCCCTCACGCATCTCAATGGTTTGAGGGTGTTGCAGCACCTCTGCGAGGTAGGGATTGATGACCTTCTCAAAAAACTCATCCTTGGGGGCGCTTGAAGACGTCATGGTGATCTAGATCTGTCAGAAAAACAACTCAAAACCAAGACAAAGGATATTTGTGTGATATGGTGGTCAAAACCTCCGGGAGATTATATAATGAATTTTTACCGACCAAAAGAAGTATCGTGCAAGAAAACGGAGTCCGGAGAGCACACGAGGTGCCCACGAGGTAGGGGGCACGCCCAGTATGGTAGGGCGCACCCTCCACCCCCGTGGACGCCTCGTGTACTTCCCGGACTACTTCTTATTTTTCCTATTTTCTTAAATATTCCAAAACGGAGAAACACTGCTGTTAAAATTAATTTGGAGTCGGTTTACTTACCGTACCAGGTACCAATTCCTTTTCGGAGTTTGGAACATTTTGGAAGATGTCCCTTATGTATTCCTCCAGGGTAACAGTTTCAATAACATTACTTTCAACAATTATTGGGTTACCTGGGATATAATGTTTGATTCTTTAACCGTTCACCACCTTCGGATTTGTGCCCTCGAAGTTGTTGATTTTTATGGCACCTGAATGATAGACTTCCTCGGTAACGTAAGGGCCTTCCCATTTAGAGATAAGTTTACCTGCAAAAAATCTTAAACGAGAGTTGAAAAGCAACACATAGTCACCTACATTAAACTCATGCTTTTGTATCCTTTTGTCATGCCATCTTTTAACTTTTTCCTTAAATAGTTTGGCATTTTCATACGCTTGGGTTCTCCATTCATCAAGTGAGCTAATGTCAAACAACATCTTCTCACCAGCAAGTTTGAAATCCTAATTGATCTCTTTAATAGCCCAATATGCCTTATGTTCTAGTTCGAGAGGTAAGTGACAAGCTTTTCCATAAACCATTTTATATGGAGACACACCCATAGGATTTTTATATGCAGTTCTGTAAGCCCATAATGCATCATCAAGTTTCTTGGACCAATTCTTTCTAGATCTATTAACAGTCTTTTGCAAAATTAATTTAAGTTCTCTGTTACTCAATTCTACTTGGCCACTAGACTATGGGTGATAAGGAGATGCAATTCTATGATTAACATCATATTTAGCAAGCATTTTACGAAAAGCACCATGAATAAAATGAGAACCACCATCAGTCATTAAGTATCTAGGGACTCCAAACCTCGAAAAATAAACTTCTTTAAGCATCTTAATAGAGGTGTTATGATCAGCACTACTAGTTGGAATAGCTTCTACCCACTTAGTAACGTAATCAACAGCAACTAAAATATGTGTATACCCATTAGAGGCAGGAAACGGTCCCATATAATCAAAGCCCCAAACATCAAATGGTTCAATAACAAGTGAATAATTCATAGGCATTTCTTGACGTCTACTAATATTACCAATTCTTTGACATTCATCACACGACAAGACAAACTTACGGGCATCTTTGAATAGAGTAGGCCAATAAAAACCAGATTGCAATACCTTATGTGCAGTTCTATCTCCAGCGTGGTGTCCTCCATATGCCTCGGAGTGACACTTGCGTAGGATCTATTCCTGTTCATGCTCAGGTACACAATGTCTAATAACACCATCTACTCCTTCTTTATAAAGGTGTGGGTCATCCCAGAAGTAGTCTTAAATCATAGAAGAACTTTTTCTTTTGCTGGTATGTAAAACTAGGTGGTATGAATTTAGCAACAATGTAATTAGCATAATCAGCATACCATGGAGCAGCACGAGAAGCATTTATGACAGCTATTTTTTCATCAGGAAAGCTATCATTAATAGGTAATGGGTCATCAAGAATATTCTCTAACCTAGACAAGTTGTCTGCAACGGGGTTCTCAGCTCCCTTTCTATCAATAATATGTAAATCAAATTCCTGTAGCAAGAGAACCCACCTAATAAGTCTAGGTTTAGCATCTTTCTTTTCCATAAAATATTTAATAGTAGCATGATCAGTGTGAATAGTTACTTTGGAATCAACAATATAAGGTCTGAACTTATCACAAGCAAATGCAACTGCTAAAAATTATTTTTCAGTATTAGCATAATTTCTCTGGGCACTGTCTAGAGTTTACCTAGCATATTGAATAACATTTAGTTTCTTATCAACTCTTTGTCCTAGAACAACACCTACAGCATAATAACTAGCATCACACATAATTTCAAAGGGTAAATTCCAATCAGGTGGCTGAACAATAGGTGTAGAAACCAAAGCTTTCTTAAGTATTTCAAATGCTTCTACACAATCATCATCGAAGACAAAAGGAATATCTTTTGTAATAGATTAGTCAGAGGCCTAGAGATTTTGGAAAAGTCCTTAATGAACCTCCTATAAAAACCGGCATGACCAAGGAAACTTCTTATACCTTTGATGTCCTTGGGACACGGCATCTTTTCAGTGGCATCAACTTTAGCTTTATCAACTTCAATACCTGTTTCAGAAATTTTATGCCCCAAGACAATGCCTTCATTAACCATAAGGTGGCACTTCTCCCAGTTCAAAACAAGACTAGTATCTTCGCATCTCTGCAAAACTCGTTCAAAGTTGCTCAAGCAATCATCAAAAGAGGATCCATAAATAGAGAAATCATCCATGAATACCTCACAAATCTTTTCACAAAAGTCAGAGAATATAGCCATCATGCATCTTTGAAAAGTAGCAGGTGCATTACATAAATCAAAAGGCATATGTCTACAAGCAAAAGTACCGAAAGGGCAAGCAAAAGTGGTCTTTTCTTGATCATCCGCTGACACAGGTATTTGAGAGAAACCAAAGTAACCATCTAGAAAGCAAAAATGTGTATGTTTGAATAGTCTTTCTAGCATTTGATCAATAAAAGGTAAAGGGTAATGATCCTTTTTAGTAGCTTTATTTAATTTGCGGAAATCAATTACCATCCTATAACCTGTAATAATTCTTTGCGGGGACAATTCATCTTTATCATTAGGAACAGCATTAATACCTCCCTTCTTAGGGACACAATGGACATGACTTACCCACTGACTATCAGCAACGGGATAAATTATACCTGCCTCAAGGAGTTTTAGTATTTCCTTTCTTACCACTTCCTTCATCTTAGGGTTTAACCGTCATTGATGATCAATAACTGGTTTGGCGTCTTCTTCCAACTTAATTTTGTGTTGGCATAGAGTGGGACTAATGCCCTTAAGATCATCAAGAGTATATCCAATAGCAGCACGGTGCTTCTTCAGAGTTTTCAATAATCGTTCCTCTTCCTGATCTAAAAGGTTAGCACTAATAATAACATGATATATCTTCTTTTCATCGAGATAGGCATATTTAAGAGTATCAGGTAGTGGTTTAAGCTCAAACACGGGATCACCCTTGGGTGCTGGAAGATCCCTAGGATTTCAACAGGTAAATTATGCTTCAAAATAGGACCATGTTTAAAGAATACTTCATCTATTTCCCTTCTTTCATTCATGAACATATCATTTTCATGGTCTAGCAAATATTGTTCTAAAGGATCAGTAGGAGGCACATCAATAGAAGCAAGACCAATAATTTCATCCTTACTAGACAGTTCTTTATCATGGGGTTGTCTACGAAATTTAGCAAAATTAAACTCATGAGTCATATCATCCAAGCCAATCGTGACAACATCCTCTTGTGGGGAACCAAGAACAAGAAAATCAGCAGGATATTTAACTTTCCCACACAAGACTTCAACATCTCTAACAATCCCAATTGGTGAAACAGTATCTCTATTGGCAAGCTTAATTGTAACATCATATCTTCTATCTCAGCAGGTTCAGTATCATGCATAATTTCTTGATATAAGGAAATAGGTATCGCACTAGCACTAGAACCCATATCACATAAGCCATGATAACAATGATCTCCTATTTTAACAGAAATAACAGGCATGCCTACAACAGGTCTATGTTTCTTAGAATCGGGTCTAGCAATTTTAGCAGCTTCATCACAGAAATAAATAACATGCCCATTAATATTATCAGCCAAGAGATCTTTAACCACAACAATATTAGGTTCAACTTTAATTTGCTCAGGTGGTGTAGGTATTTTAGTATTGCTCTTACGAACCACAGTTGAAGTTTTAGCATGATCCTTTATCCTAACAGGGAAAGGAGGTTTATCAATATAAGTAGTAGGGACAATAGGATCATTATAAGTGATAGCATTTTCTTCAACTTTAATATGTGCAACTACTTTTACTTCAGTGGGAGGATTATATTTAAACCACTTCTCCTTACGGAGATCAACATGAGTAGCAAATGATTCACAGAAAGAAGCTACTATCTCATAGTCAAGTCCATATTTAGTGCTAAATCCACGAAAAACATCGGTATCCATAAAAGATTTAACACAATCAAACTTAGGTGTCATACCTGACTCCTTACCATCGTCGGAATCCCAATCTTCAGTGTTGCGTTTAATTCTTTCCAATAAATCCCACTTGAATTCAATAGTCTTCATCATAAAAGACCCAGCACAAGAAGTATCAAGCATGGTGCGATTGTTGAGAGAAAGCCGAGCATAAAATTTTTGAATAATCATTTCTCTTGAGAGATCATGATTTGGGCATGAATATAACATTGACTTAAGCCTCCCCCAAGCTTGAGCGATGCTTTCTCCTTCGCGAGGCCAAAAATTGTATATGTAATTACGATCACGATGAACAAGATGCATAGGATAAAACTTCTGGTGAAGTCCAATTTCAATCATTTATAGTTCCAGGATCCCATATCATCACATAGCATATACCATGTCAATGTGTATCCCTTCAAAGATAAAGGGAAGACCTTCTTCTTGATAACATCCTCAGGCAAACCTGCAAGCTTAAATAATCCACAAACTTCATCTACATAGATTGGTGCAAGTCGGGATGTAATGTTCCATCTCCTATAAAAGGATTAGCTAGCAGTTTCTCTACCATACCTGAAGGAATTTCAAAGTAAACATTTTCAGTAGGTTCAGTAGGTTGAGGAGCAACTCTTTGCTCTACTGGTCAGGGTGAAGATACCCTGAACAAACCCCTCAAAGGATTAGTTTCCATAGTAACAAGTGACAGTAAATTTCAGCACACTATATAAATTTTTCCTTACCAAAGGCGCTTCACTCCCTGGCAACGGCACCAGAAAAGAGTCTTGATGACCCACAAGTGTAGGGGATCTATCGTAGTCCTTTCGATAAGTAAGAGTGTCGAACCCAACGAGGAGCGGAAGGAAATGACAAGCGGTTTTCAGTATGGTATTCTCTGCAAGCACTGAAATCGTAAGTAACAGATAGTTTTGTGATAAAATAATTTGTAACAGGTAACAAGCAATGAAAGTAAATAAGGTGAAGCAAGGTGGCCCAATCCTTTTTGTAGCAAGTTCCTATACGATAAAAGCACTCCCAAGGACACATGGGAATTATCGTATAGCTAGTTTTCATCACGCTCATATGATTCGCGTTCGTTACTTTGATAATTTGATATGTGGGTGGACCGGTGCTTGGGTACTGCCCTTTCTTGGACAAGCATCCCACTTATGATTAACCCCTATTGCAAGCATCCGCAACTACAAAAGAAGTATTAAGGTAAACCTAACCATAGCATGAAACATGTGGATCCAAATCAGCCCCTTACGAAGCAATGCGTAAACTAGGGTTTAAGCTTCTGTCACTCTTGCAACCCATCATCTACTTATTACTTACAAATGCCTTCCTCTAGGCCCAAATAATGGTGAAGTGTCATGTAGTCGATGTTCACATAACACCACTAGAGGATAGACAACATACATCTTATCAAAATATCGAACGAATACCAAATTCACATGACTACTTATAGCAAGACTTCTCCCATGTCCTCAGGAACAAACATACTACTCACAAATCATATTCATGTTCATAATCAGAGGGGTATTGATATGCATTAAGGATCTGAACAAATGATCTTCCACCAAATAAACCAACTAGCATCAACTACAAGGAGTAATCAACACTACTAGCAACCCACAGGTACCAATCTGAGGTTTTGGTACAAAGATTGGATACAAGAGATGAACTAGGGTTTGAGAGGAGATGGTGCTGGTGAAGATGTTGATGGAGATTGACCCCCTCCCGATGAGAGGATCGTTGGTGATGACAATGGTGATGATTTCCCCTCCGAGAGGGAAGTTTCCCCGGCAGAACAGCTCCGCCGGAGCCCTAGATTGGTTCCGCCAAGGTTCCGCCTCGTGGCGGCGGAGTTTCGTCCCGTAAGCTTGCTTATGATTTTTTCCAGGGTAAAAGACTTCATATAGCAGAAGATGGGCACCAGAGGCCTGTCTGGGGGCCCACGAGGCAGGGGGCGTGCCCTAGGGGGTGGGCGCGCCCCCCACCCTCGTGAACAGGGTGTGGGCCCCCTGACGCTGATTCCTCCGCCAGTATTTTTTATTAATTCCAAAATTGATTTTCGTGGAGTTTTAGGACTTTTGGAGCTGTGCAGAATAGGTTTCTAATATTTGCTCCTTTTCCAGCCCAGAATCCGAGTTGCCGGCATTCTCCCTCTTCATGTAAACCTTGTAAAATAAGAGAGAATAGCCATAAGTATTGTGACATAACGTGTAATAACAGTCCATAATGCAATAAATATCGATACAAAAGCATGATGCAAAATGGACGTATCAGAGGAATCCGTGGATGCTCTCAAGCAGCGTCTTGAGGACATGAAAGAGCTCATCGCCGCTCGCCGCGGAGACTAGTTCCCGCGGCCTGCAGCAAGGCATCAAGAAAGTAGAGATCAGCGTGCCAGATCCTTGTCTTCCTTCTTCTTTTGCCCTTGTGTATTTCGGGCGTAGCCGCATGTGGCTTTTTTAATTATCTTCCTAATTATGTAAGAATTATTATCCACTGTCGTCGTCCTTATATATTCAGCAGTCTTGCTATAAGTCGCAGTAGATGCTATATAGGCCCGTCAGATCTTACATCAAGATCCATGCTTTCAGATTTTCTTTTTTCTCTCTTAAATCTCAGTCGAGTGAGACATAGCCACGCCATTAATGGAGACCTTGGGAGAGAGGTGGACGGCAGATGGAGGTCAAAGGGCTCTCCTCCCGATAAGCACCCGCAGGGGTCTGATCGCACGCCTCTCGTACTCAAATAGCTACCTTGCATGGCGCCTCCTAGCTAATAAAAAAAGGGACGCGTGGTGGCACGTAAATGGTAGTAAATAGAACGCCCATGGTTTCAATAATACTTGTGTTTCCGATTGTAACGTGACAGCACTTGTTCCAAGATGACTTTGTTGATTGTCAATGTGTGCGCCTTCGCAAATCGGACTACAAATTTACCACAGCATGTCATGCCATGTCATGGCACCAAGCCAAGTTTTATTATTTTCATGTGTGTTTTGGATTTACAGGAATTAAAAAACTAAGTTTCTCAATGTTTCCAGCCCAGCCACGATGCCCAGAATTTTGAATTTTATTCCCATTTCTTGCATGGAACCTAGAAATTTACCCGAGGACACACATGTGATTTTTCAACCAACTTTGGTGCACTGGAGTATGTGCTTGTATTTCAAATTTGAATTATGCACACAAAGGTGACACGTTCCCCCTCAGAACCACGAGCCTTCTTGAGAGAAGCTCCGGTTTGCAAGAAGCTTATACCAAAATTTGTTCCTATTCAGCCAAATTTTTTTACCACAGCATGGTACTACCATGACATGACACCATGCCAAGTTTCATGATTTTCAGGTGTGTTTTGGATTTACAAGAATTTTAAAACCAAGTTTCTCAATGTTCTCAGCCGAGCCACGATGCCCAGATGTTTGAATTTTATTCCCATTTCTTGCATGGGACCTAGAAATTCACCCGATGACACAGGTGTGATTTTTCAATCAACTTTGGTGCACGGGAGCATGTGCTTGTAATTCAAATTTGAATTATGCACATTTAATGACCAGAAACTCAATTAATGTATAAAAAAGGTCAAACGAACCCAGAATAATTCCAAAATTTAACAGGGCACTCATGTAGTTCTATGTTGCCTTTGTAAATAAACTCAAGGGGGGACATCTTATATCGTTTTGCACTCAAAGGTGGCACGTTCCCTCTCAGAACCACGAGCATTCTTGAGAGAAGCTTTGGTTTGCAAGAAGCTTATACCAAAATATGTTCCTATTCGACCAATTTTTTACCACAGCATGGTAGTACCATGACATGACACCATGCCAAGTTTCATGATTTTCAGACGTGTTTTGGATTACAAGAATTTTAAAACCAAGTTTCTCAATGTGATTTTTCAACCAACTTTGGTGCACCGGAGCATGTGCCTGCAGTTCAAATTTGGATTATGCACATTAAAAGTCCAGAAACTCAATTAATGTATAAAAAGGCCAAACGAATCCAAAATAACTCCAAAATTAACAGGACACTCATATAGTTCTATGTTTCCTCTGTTTGGTGAGTCAATGTCCGGAGGGTGCCAATTCCTTGGTGTCTCTTTAGTGAGTTGGTCTTCAAAGAAACAAAATTGTGTCTCTCTCTCATCCACCGAAGCAGAGTATGTAGCCGCCGCAAGTTGTTGTGCACAATTTCTATGGATGAGGTAAACTTTAAAGGATTACGGTGTCACTTGTGGCAGAGTGCCTCTTCTATGTGACAATGAAAATGCTATCAAGATTTCTCACAACCCGGTGCAACATAGCAAGACGAAGCATATTGAGATTCGACATCATTTTATTCGAATCACATCAAGCGGGGAGATATTGATATCATCTACATCAACACTCAAGAGCAACTAGCGGATATTTTCACCAAGCCTCTAGATGAAGCAAGATTTTGCGAGTTAAGGCATGAGCTAAATATCATTGATTTGAGCAATGTGGCTTGAATCTAGGCACTCTCCACCACACTCATTATCATATCTTGTTCTAGATGCAGGCATGGACATAGGGGGAGTGTTGTTCTCTCAATGAACTCTCCCTTCCACCCCATTATGCATAAATCAACCACGTCTTTCACATTAGCCATTTTTTATGGTACTTGTGCTTAAAAGATGAGTTGTGGTCATGGGCCCAAGGTTAAAATCTTCGCGGTGCCATACCCTTGCACACAAACATAGGTGGCCACGGCCACCGCCTCTTTTCTCCTTAAAAGGTTGGTTTCTTTGGTTCTTATTCGCTCTTGTTAGATCTTTTAGGACCTAGGTCACTAGTAGAAAACAGGGCTTTGGTTCACCCAGAAAAGAGCATTAATCCCGGTTGCATTATGAACTGGGAATAATGTGAGCATTAGTCCCGGTTCGAGCGGCTAGGGCACCGTACAGGCATTAGTACCGGACCTTTAGTCCCGGTTGGTGCCACAACCCACGAACCTGGACTAAAGGGTGCGATGCCCATTAGTATCGGTTCGTGGCACCAACTGGTACTAAAGGTTAGACCTTTAGTCCCGGTTCGAGCCACCAACCGGTACTAATGGGGTTTGAGGCATTAGTACCGGTTCGTGGCACGAACCGGTACTAAAGGTCCCATTTTCAAACTCTACCCTCCTGGATCGCCTTTTCAGTATTGTAAAAAGCAAAAGAAAATGATAAAAACTTCAAAAATTAAAATCCTTCGAGATGTAGTTACGTTACGACATCTACTAGTTAAGAAAATTTAAAAACTTAAATTTGGACATGTTTTGCAAAAAGTGTAGGGGAAATGTAAAACGGTTATAACTTTTGCATACGATGTCAGAAAAAACGTATAATATATCAAAATGTTCAGAACAAAAATCCACATCCGGTTTTGACAGCCTATGGCCTGTTTGCAAATTTTTAGAATCCTCAAATTATAAAAGGAAAATAAGTTACGCTCAAATTTCAGTTTTTTTTGAATTTTTGTTAAATCTGGTCAAACTACTTATTCAAGAAGTATTAGTGTTACTAAATAATTATTCAAGAATATTAGTGTTACTAAATAATTATTTTAGTTTTTTTGAATTTTGGTTAAATCTGGTCAAACTGTGGTCAAACAATGGTCAAACTACTTATTCAAGAAATATTAGTGTTACTAAATAATTATTTCAGTTTTTTTGAACTTTGGTCAAATCTAGTCAAACTGTGGTCAAACTACTTATTCAAGAAATATTAGTGTTACTAAATAATTATTGTTTTTTAGAAAAATAGTTTCAAACTCAAACAGTGAAACGTGTGACTTTATGCTCAAGCTAAATTCCTCAGGGTTAATAGGATTGACATCTTACTATTGTCACGAAAACAACAAGTGCAGACTAGGAAACGATGGAGAATAGAACCTGGAAGTTAAGCGTGCTCAGGCTGGAGTAGTGAGAGGATGGGTGACCATCCGGGAAGTTAGATGATTTGGAATGATGAGGGGTGATTAGAGATTAGAGGTTAAATTGAGTAGTGATGAGGGGTGATTAGAGATTGGAGCTTAAAAAAATTCAAAATTTTGAAAAAAAAATCAAAAAAATCATAAAAAATCGTAAAATTTCCTTTAGTACACCAACCGGGACTAAAGGTGGACCTCCAGGCAACGGCCACGTGGACGGCCTTTAGTCTCGGTTCGTGTAAGAACCGGGACTAAAGGGGAGGCTTTAGTAACGACCCTTTAGTCCCGGTTCCAGAACCGGGACTAAAGGCCCTTATGAACCGGGACAATAGGCCCTTTTTCTACTAGTGGGTGTTGTGATCTCCAAGTAGTTGTTTTCTTGGTTGCTTCTTGCACTTGTGGAGGTCACCTCACCCTATTCCAGTGTCGATTTTCCATCCCAAGCCTTTCTCTATCTATTAACCATCTATTCCAATTGCACACAAATTTGATCTTGGTGTGGGTGATGGTGTCTGGGCGGTACAACCAGTGTCCCTGGCGGTTCAACCGCTGGAGCATTCGTTTGTGTCGTCCCAAGGGTTTCACCTGGCTTGTCTATGCAGTTCCACCACTGGGCCTCAGGTTGAACTCCTGGCCGGTACTGTTGGGGAACGTTGCAGAAAATTAAAATTTTTCCTACGGTTTCACCAAGATCCATCTATGAGTTCATCTAAGCAACGAGTCAAGGGAGTGAGTTTGCATCTACATACCACTTGTAGATCGCGTACGGAAGCGTTAGATGGAGCGGTGATGATGGAGTCGTACTCGCCGTGATTCAGATCACCGGAGATCCTAGCGCCGAACGGACGGCACCTCCGCGTTCAACACACGTACAGTGCGTGTGACGTCTCCTCCTTCTTGATCCAGCAAGGGGGGAAGGAGAGGTTGATGATGATGGCTCCAGCAGCAGCACAACGGCGTGGTGGTGGTGGAACAGCAGTACTCCGGCAGGGCTTCGCCAAGCACGCGACGGAGGAGGAAGAGGTGTAGCAGGGGGAGGGGCGCCAGGACTTCAGGGTGCGGCTTCCCCTCTCCCCCCCTCCCTTTATATAGGCCCCCAGTGGGGGCGCCGGCCCTAGGAGATTCAATCTCCCAAGGGGGCGGCGGCCAAGGGGGAAGGAGTGCCCCCCAAGGCATGTGGTGCGCCCCCCCCCCCACCCTAGGGTTTCAACCCTAGGCGCAGGGGGTGGGCCTAGGGGGTGCACCAGCCCACTATGGGCTGGCTCCCCTCCCACTTCAGCCCATGGGGCCCTCCGGGATGGGTGGCCCCACCCGGTGGACCCCCGGGACCCTTCCGGTGGTCCCGGTACAATACCGGGTGACCCCGAAACTTTCCCGATGGCCGAAATACCACTTCCTATATATAATTCTTTACCTCCGGACCATTCCGAAACTCCTCGTGACGTCCGGGATCTCATCCGGGACTCCGAACAACATTCATATACTGCATACTCATATTCATACAACCCTAGCGTCCCCGAACCTTAAGTGTGTAGACCCTACGGGTTCGGGAGACACGTAGACATGACCGAGACGGCTCTCGGGCAATAACCAACAGCAGGATCTGGATACCCATGTTGGCTCCCACATGCTCCTCGATGATCTCATCGGATGAACCACGATGTCGAGGATTCGAACAACCCCGTATACAATTCCCTTTCTCATTCGGTACGTTACATGCCCGAGACTCGATCGTCGGTATCCCAATACCTCGTTCAGTCTCGTTACCGGCAAGTCACTTTACTCGTACCGTAATGCATGATCCCTTGACCAAACACTTGGTCACTTTGAGCTCATTGTGATGATGCATTACCGAGTGGGCCCAGAGATACCTCTCCATCATACGGAGTGACAAATCCCAGTCTCGATCCGTGTCAACCCAACAGACACTTTCGGAGATACCTGTAGTGCACCTTTATAGTCACCCAGTTACGTTGTGACGTTTGGTACACCCAAAGCACTCTTACGGTATCCGGGAGTTACACGATCTCATGGTCTAAGGAAGAGATACTTGACATTGGAAAAGCTCTAGCAAAACGAACTACACGATCTTGTGCTATGCTTAGGATTGGGTCTCGTCCATCACATCATTCTCCTAATGATGTGATCCCGTTGTCAATGACATCTAATGTCCATAGTCAGGAAACCATGACTATCTGTCGACCAACGAGCTAGTCAACTAGAGGCTCACTAGGGACATGTTATGGTCTATGTATTCACACGTGTATTACAATTTCCGGATAATACAGTTATAGCATGAATAAAAGACAATTATCATGAACAAGGAAATATAATAATAATCCTTTCATTATTGCCTCTAGGGCATATTTCCAACAGTCTCCCACTTGCACTAGAGTCAATAATCTAGTTACATTGTGATGAATCGAACACCCATAGAGTTCTGGTGTTGATCATGTTTTGCTCGCGAGAGAGGTTTAGTCAACGGATCTGCGACATTCAGATCCGTATGTACTTTTCAAATATCTATGTCTCCATCTTGAACATTTTCGAGGATGGAGTTGAAACGACGCTTGATGTGCCTGGTCTTCTTGTGAAACCTGGGCTCCTTGGCAAGGGCAATAGCTCCAGTGTTGTCACAGAAGAGTTTGATCGGCCCCAACGCATTGGGTATGACTCCTAGGTCGGTGATGAACTCCTTCACCCAAATAGCTTCATGCGCTGCCTCCGAGGCTGCCATGTACTCCGCTTCACATGTAGATCCCGCCACGACGCTCTGCTTGAAGTTGCACCAGCTTACTGCTCCACCATTCAACATATACACGTATCCGGTTTGTGACTTAGAGTCATCCAGATCTGTGTCGAAGCTAGCGTCGACGTAACCCTTTACGACGAGCTCTTCATCACCTCCATAAACGAGAAACATGTCCTTTGTCCTTTTTAGGTACTTCAGGATATTCTTGACCACTGTCCAGTGTTCCTTGCCGGGATTACTTTGGTACCTCCCTACCAAACTTACGGCAAGGTTTACATCAGGTTTGGTACACAGCATGGCATACATAATAGATCCTATGGCTGAGGCATAGGGGATGACGCTCATCTCTTCTTTATCTTCTGCCGTGGTCGGGCATTGAGCCGAGCTATATCTCACACCTTGCAATACAGGCAAGAACCCCTTCTTGGACTGATCCATATTGAACTTCTTCAATATCTTATCAAGGTATGTGCTTTGTGAAAGACCTATGAGGCGTCTCGATCTATCCCTATAGATCTTGATGCCTAATATGTAAGCAGCTTCTCCAAGGTCCTTCATTGAAAAACACTTATTCAAGTAGGCCATAATGTTGTCCAAGAATTCTATATCATTTCCCATCAAAAGTATGTCATCTACATATAATATGTGAAATGCTGCAGAGCTCCCACTCACTTTCTTGTAAACGCAGGCTTCTCCATAAGTCTGCATAAACCCAAACGCTTTGATCATCTCATCAAAGCGAATGTTCCAACTCCGAGATGCTTGCACCAGCCCATAAATGGATCGCTGGAGCTTGCATACTTTTTTAGCGTTCTTAGGATCGACAAAACCTTCCGGCTGCATCATATACAGCTCTTCCTTAAGATAACCGTTAAGGAATGCCGTTTTGACGTCCATCTGCCATATCTCATAATCATAGTATGTGGCAATTGCTAACATGATTCGGACAGACTTAAGCTTCGCTACGGGAGAGAAAGTCTCATCGTAGTCAATCCCTTGAACTTGCCGATAACCCTTAGCGACAAGTCGAGCTTTATAGATGGTGACATTACCATCCGCGTCCATCTTCTTCTTAAAGATCCATTTGTTTTCTATCGCTCGCCGATCATCGGGCAAGTCAGTCAAAGTCCATACTTTGTTTTCATACATGGATTCTATCTCGGATTTCATGGCTTCTAGCCATTTGTTGGAATCTGGGCCCGCCATTGATTCTTCATAGTTCGAAGGTTCACCGTTGTCTAACAACATGGTTTCCAGGATAGGGTTGCCGTACCATTCTGGTGCGGAACGTGTCCTTGTGGACCTACGAAGTTCAGTAGCAACTTGATCCGAAGTACCTTGATCATCATCATTAATTTCCTCTTTAGTTGGTGTAGGCATCACAGGAACATTTTCCTGAGCTGCACTGCTATCCTGTTCAAGAGGTAATACTTCATCGAGTTCTACTTTCCTCCCACTTAGTTCTTTTGAGAGAACCTCTTTTTCCAGAAAGGATCCGTTCTTGGCAACAAAGATCTTGCCCTCGGATCTTAAGTAGAAGGTATACCCAATGGTTTCTTTAGGGTATCCTATGAAGACGCATTTTTCCGACTTGGGTTCGAGCTTTTCAGGTTGAAGTTTCTTGACATAAGCATCGCATCCCCAAACTTTTAGAAATGACAGCTTAGGTTTCTTCCCAAACCATAATTCATACGGTGTCGTCTCAACGGATTTAGACGGTGCCCTATTTAAAGTGAATGTAGCTGTCTCTAGAGCGTATCCCCAAAATGATAGTGGTAAATCGGTAAGAGACATCATAGACCACACCATATCCAATAGAGTGCGATTACGATGTTCGGACACACCGTTCCGCTGAGGTGTTCCAGGCGGCGTGAGTTGTGAAACGATTCCACATTTTCTTAAGTGTGTACCAAATTCGTGACTTAAATATTCTCCTCCACGATCCGATCGTAAGAATTTTATCTTTCGGTCACGTTGATTCTCTACTTCATTCTGAAATTCCTTGAACTTTTCAAAGGTCTCAGACTTGTGTTTCATCAAGTAGACATACCCATATCTACTCAAGTCATCAGTGAGAGTGAGAACATAACGATATCCTCCGCGAGCCTCAACACTCATTGGACCGCACACATCGGTGTGTATGATTTCCAACAAGTTGGTTGCTCGCTCCATTGTTCCAGAGAACAGATTCTTGGTCATTTTGCCCATGAGGCATGGTTCGCATGTGTCAAATGATACATAATCGAGAGACTCCAAAAGTCCATCAGCATGGAGCTTCTTCATCCGCTTGACACCAATGTGACCAAGGCGGCAGTGCCACAAGTATGTGGGACTATCGTTATCAACTTTACATCTTTTGGTATTCACACTATGAATATGTGTAACATTACGCTCGAGATTCATTAAGAATAAACCATTGACCATAGGGGCATGACCATAAAACATATCTCTCATATAAATAGAACAACCATTATTCTCGGATTTAAATGAGTAGCCATCTCGTATCAAACGAGATCCAGATACAATGTTCATGCTCAAACTTGGCACCAAATAACAATTATTAAGGTTTATAACTAATCCCGTAGGTAAATGTAGAGGTAGCGTGCCGACGGCGATCACATCGACCTTGGAACCATTCCCGACGCGCATCGTCACCTCGTCCTTCGCCAGTCTCCGCTTATTCCGCAGCTCCTGCTGTGAGTTACAACTATGAGCAACGGCACCGGTATCAAATACCCAGGAGTTACTACGAGTACTGGTAAGGTACACATCAATTACATGTATATCAAATATGCCTTTAGTGTTGCCGACCTTCTTATCCGCTAAGTATTTGGGGCAGTTTCGCTTCCAGTGACCCTTCCCCTTGCAATAAAAGCACTCAGTCTCAGGCTTGGGTCCATTCTTTGACTTCTTCCCGGCAACTGGCTTACCGGGCGCGGCAACATCTTTGCCGTCCTTCTTGAAGTTCTTGTTACCCTTGCCCTTCTTGAACTTAGTGGTCTTATTGACCATCAACACTTGATGTTCTTTCTTGATTTCAACCTCTGCCGACTTCAGCATTGAAAATACTTCAGGAATGGTCTTCACCATCCCCGGCATATTATAGTTCATCGCAAAGCTCTTGTAGCTTGGTGGGAGCGACTGAAGGATTCTGTCAATGACCGCCTCATCCGGGAGGTTAATGTCCAGCTGGGACAGGCGGCTGTGCAACCCAGACATTTTGAGTATATGCTCACTGACAGAACTGTTTTCCTCCATCTTACAACTATAGAACTTGTCGGAGACTTCATATCTCTCGACCCAGGCATGAGCTTGGAAAACTAGTTTCAGCTCCTCGAACATCTCATATGCTCCGTGTTGCTCAAAACACTTTTGGAGCCCCGGTTCTAAGCTGTAAAGCATGCCGCACTGAACGAGGGAGTAATCATTAGCACATGTCTGCCAAACGTTCAAATCATCTTGCAGTGCTGGGAGAGCAGGTGGGTCACCTAACGGTGCTTCGAGGACATATGCTTTCTTGGCAG
Source organism: Triticum aestivum (assembly GCF_018294505.1). Classification (NCBI taxonomy): domain Eukaryota; kingdom Viridiplantae; phylum Streptophyta; class Magnoliopsida; order Poales; family Poaceae; genus Triticum; species Triticum aestivum. The sequence continues at coordinate 28,082,450 of NC_057807.1, read as the reverse complement.
CTATGAGGATGATCCTCAGGTTCCGGACCCAGTCCGTATAGTTGCTGCCATCATCTTTCAGCTTGGTTTTCTCTAGGAACGCGTTGAAGTTCATGTTGACATGAGCGTTAGCCATTTGATCTACAAGACATATTTTTGCAAAAAGTTTTAAACTAAGTTCATGATAATTAAGTTCATCTAATCAAATTATTTTAATGAACTCCCACTCAGATTTGACATCCCCTTAGTCATCTAAGTGTTACACGATCCGAGTCGACTAGGCCGTGTCCGATCATCACGTGAGACGGACTAGTCATCGTCGGTGAACATTCTCATGTTGATCGTATCTTCCATACGACTCGTGTTCGACCTTTCGGTCTCCGTGTTCCGAGGCCATGTCTGTACATGCTAGGCTCGTGAAGTTAACCCTAAGTGTTTTGCATGTGTAAAACTGTCTTACACCCGTTGTATGTGAACGTAAGGATCTATCACACCCGATCATCACGTGGTGCTTCGAAACGACGAACTTTAGCAACGGTGCACAGTTAGGGGAGAACACTTCTTGAAATTGTTGTAAGGTATCATCTTATTTACTACCATCGTTCTAAGTAAACAAGATGCATAAAACATAATAAACATCACATGCAATTATATAAAGTAGTGACATGATATGGCCAATATCATATAGCTCCTTTGATCTTCATCTTCGGGGCTCCATGATCATCTTGCCACCGGCATGACACCATGATCTCCATCATCATGATCTCCATCATCGTGTCTTCATGAAGTTGTCACGCCAACGACTACTTCTACTTCTATGACTAACGCGTTTAGTAATAAAGTAAAGTAGTTTACATGGCGTTCTTCAATGACACGCAGGTCATACAAAAAATAAAGACAACTCCTATGGCTCATGCCGGTTGTCATACTCATCAACATGCAAGTCGTGATTCCTATTACAAGAACATGATCTCATACATCACAATATATCATTCATCATTCATCACAACTTCTGGCCATATCACATCACATGACAATTGCTGCAAAAACAAGTTAGACGTCCTCTAATTGTTGTTGCATCTTTTACGTGGCTGCAATTGGGTTCTAGCAAGAACGTTTTCTTACCTACGAATAACCACAACGTGATTTTGTCAACTTCTATTTACCCTTCATAAGGACCCTTTTCATCGAATCCGCTCCAACTAAAGTGGGAGAGACAGACACCCGCCAGCCACCTTATGCAACTAGTGCATGTTAGTCGGTGGAACCGGTCTCACGTAAGCATACGTGTAAGGTTGGTCCGGGCCGCTTCATCCCACAATACTGCTGAAGCAAGATAAGACTATTAGCGGCAAGCAATTTGACAAGATCTACGCCCACAACAAAATTGTGTTCTACTCGTGCAATAGAGAACTACGCATAGACCTAGCTCATGATGCCACTGTTGGGGAACGTTGCAGAAAATTAAAAATTTTCCTACGTTTTCACCAAGATCCATCTATGAGTTCATCTAAGCAACGAGTCAAGGGAGTGAGTTTGCATCTACATACCACTTGTAGATCACGTACGGAAGCGTTAGATGGAGCGGTGATGATGGAGTCGTACTCGCCGTGATTCAGATCACCGGAGATCCTAGCGCCGAACGGACGGCACCTCCGCGTTCAACACACGTACGGTGCGTGTGATGTCTCCTCCTTCTTGATCCAGCAAGGGGGGAAGGAGAGGTTGATGATGATGGCTCCAGCAGCAGCACAACGGCGTGGTGGTGGTGGAACAGCAGCACTCCGGCAGGGCTTCGCCAAGCACGCGACAGAGGAGGAAGAGGTGTAGCAGCGGGAGGGGGCACCGGGACTTCAGGGTGCGGCTTCC